>NW_013857532.1:0-347 GCF_000517525.1 Limulus polyphemus
TCTTCTATACTATTTTATACGAGAAGTAGTGTAATCATCTAAAAACGTGTCCATCTTCTATACTCTTTTATACGAGAAGTAGTGTAATCATCTAACAACTTGTCCATCTTCTATACTCTTTCATACAAGAAGTAGTGTAATCATCTAACAATTTGTCCATCTTCTATACCCTTTCATACAAGAAGTAGTGTAATCATCTAACAACTTGTACATCTTCTATACTCTTTTATACGAGAAGTAGTGTAATCATCTAACAACTTGTCCATCTTCTATACTATTTTATACGAGAAGTAGTGTAATCATCTAACAACTTGTCCATCTTCTATACTCTTTTATACGAGAAGTAG
>NW_013857533.1:0-348 GCF_000517525.1 Limulus polyphemus
GTATAAAGTAATACCCTGAAGAGTAAAATTACATATGTATATGTATACTAGGAGACTGTATAAAGTGATACCCTGAAGAGTATAAGTACATATGTATATGTATACTAGGAGACTGAATAAAGTGATACCCTGAAGAGTATAAGTACATACATATGTATACTAGGAGACTGAATAAAGTGATACCCTGAAGAGTATAAGTACATACATATGTATACTAGGAGACTATATAAAGTGATACCCTGAAGAGTATAAGTACATACATATGTATATGTAAACTAGGAGACTATAAAGTAATACCCTGAAGAGTATAAGTACATACATATGTATATGTATACTAGGAGACTGAAT
>NW_013857534.1:0-348 GCF_000517525.1 Limulus polyphemus
TATCTGGCAACGAGCTTGAAGGGACAAGTGAAGCAAGCACACCCCTCTACCATGCAGGATGCAATGGCCAGAGCTCTCGAATTTGAATCCTACGTTAAGTCCAGCACAGAGGTACCAATGTTGGTACAGTCACCTGGATTCAAGGCCAGAAACAGTCAGCTTTCAGAGAGTTTGGGGGACTTTGCTGGCACTGTAACAAACCTGGGCACAAGAGAGCTCAATGTTGGCAACTTCAACACAGGGGAGATGCCACAGCAGGAAAGGCTGGTATCCAGAAAGGTTGTTGGAACTGTGGAAAGCACGGACATTTCAGGAGCCTGTGTAGAAAGAATATTACCAACAAGTCGG
>NW_013857535.1:0-348 GCF_000517525.1 Limulus polyphemus
CCCGACATACTCGTCTTTAGCCTCACTTGGTACAACTACTTCATGCACACCTAGTTAGCGCATGTGTAACCACCATACTTACATTTAGCCGTTCTTGGTACAACAACTCCACGAACACCTAGGTGTAACTCTAGTTACCGAATTTGTAAATACCATACTCATCTTTAGCGTTATTTGGTACAACAACTCCACGAACACCTAGGTGTAACTCTAGTTACAGTATTTATAACCACCATACTCATCTTTAGCCTTACTTGGTATAACTACTCCATAAACACCTAGGTGTAGCTCTAGTTCAAGAATTTGTAACCACCATACTCGTTTTTAGCGTTATTTGGTACAACAACT
>NW_013857536.1:0-348 GCF_000517525.1 Limulus polyphemus
ACAACTGTTGTAAGACTAATGGTCTATAATTACTGGGACAATTTTTATCACCTCCTTTGAAAAGAGGAGTTACATTAGCTAACTTCCAATCCTCTGGTACCTGCCAACTGTTCAAGTACTGACAAAAAATAGTAGTAAGTGGCTTACATATCCAATCTTTAACCTCCTTCAAAACCCTTTGGGAAATATTATCTGGCCCAGGAGCCTTATCATTTTTTAAACTTCCCAATTTTTTCGTAACCAGCTCAGAATTAAAGCAGTCATCTTGTTTGATGTATTTCCATTTATCAACTGATTGGGATGTGGAATAATGCTTAAATCTTCATTAGGAAAAATTGAAGAAAAAGT
>NW_013857537.1:0-348 GCF_000517525.1 Limulus polyphemus
GAAAGACTATAAAGACCATTATGAATGTCAAAAAATCTAGTGTAAGAATTACTAAAAAGTCCGTTATCATAGTCGAAAAAATCTAGTGAAAGAAAGACTAAAAAAACCATTATGAATGTCAAAAAATCTAGTGTAAGAATGATTAAAATGTTCGTTATCAAAGTTAACAAAATCTATTGGAAGAAGGACTAAAAAGATAGTTATCCAAGTCAACAAAATCTAGTGAAAGAAAGACTATAAAGACCATTATGAATGTCAAAATTCTAGTGTAAGAACTACTAAAAATATCGTTATCAAAGTCGTGAATATATAATTTTAGAAGGAAAAATAGAATATTACGAATGTCAC
>NW_013857538.1:0-969 GCF_000517525.1 Limulus polyphemus
TGACACCATCGTTCACCAAAGGAAGGAAGTATGTACTTGCTGTTGTACAACAGTGATAATGGCACCAACGTTCACCAAAGGAAGGAAGTATGTACTTGCTGTTGTACAACAGTGATAATGGCACCAACGTTCACCAAAGTAAGTATGTACTTGCTGGTGTACAACAGTGATAATGACACCAACGTCCACCAAAGGAAGGAAGTATGTACTTGCTGGTGTACAACAGTGATAATGACACCAACGTTCACCAAAGGAAGGAAGTATGTACTTGCTGGTGTACAACAGTGATAATGACACCAACGTTCACCAAAGTAAGGAATATGTACTTGCTGGTGTACAACAGTGATAATATGGCAACGCTCCTTTTTTATAAAGTGATTTTCTGAAACGCAGAGCAGGATGTTGGATTACAGTAAACGCAGAGCAGGATGTTGGATTACGGTTAAACGCAGAGCAGGATGTTGGATTACAGTAAACGCAGAGCAGGATGTTGAGTTACGGTAAACGCAGAGCAGGATGTTGAGTTACGTTAAACGCAGAGCAGGATGTTGAGTTACGGTTTCTCTCAGTTATGATCGCGAAGAGTTAAGATGTCGAACTTTTAATACAAATTCTGAATTTAGCATTACAGAGCAACCCGTTAAATAATAATAGAAAACACGTTAAAAGTGATTTATTTGTACGAGATCGAAAATAATAAGAGCAGTAAATGTCCTTCGTCCCCTCCCCACCCCATCTCCTGCACTGAGTTGTTTAAAACTGAGTGTCTGGCGAGTCAATAATCTTGTGATTTCTAGTGGAACTGTTTCAACATGGACATCTGGTTTGTAAATTCGGTAACGGAAGTTCAGGATCATTAGAGCAACAATAAACTGAAAAACACTTTTAGAGAAAACTCAGGTCAACGTCAGAGTGAGGATAGGTTTTGTATCAAGTTGAGCCTTCGTTAGAGGCACTCTGCTAGAACAA
>NW_013857539.1:0-425 GCF_000517525.1 Limulus polyphemus
ATCCACCATACACATCTGTAGCGTTATTTGGTACAACAACTCCACGAATACCTAAATGTAACTCTAGTTACCGAATTTATAACCACCATACTCATCTTTAGCTTTACTTGGCACAACTACTACATGAACACCTAGGTGTAACTATAGTTACCGAATTTATAACCACCATACTCATCTTTAGCCTTAACTTGGTACAACTACTCCATGAACACATAGGTGTAACTCCAGTTACCGAATTAATAACCCCTATACTCATCTGTAGCGTTATTTGGTAAAACAACTCCACGAATACCTAGGTGTAACTCTAATTACCGAATTTATAACCACCATATTCATCATTAGCCTTACAGGTGTTCATGGAGTAGTTGTTCCAACTAGAGTTACACCTTGGTTATAAATTCTGTATCCCATACTCATCTTTAGCC
>NW_013857540.1:0-345 GCF_000517525.1 Limulus polyphemus
TTCAATAAGAATACACAAGATTTAACAATACTGTGTACTATCATAACAAGTCATAACATTTAATGATACTGTGTACTATCAATAAGAAGATACAGGATATATCAATACTGTGTAGTGTCAATAAGAAGACACAAGATTTAACAATACTGTGTCCTGTAAGTAAAAAGATACAGGATTTAACAATACTGAGTCCTGTCAATAAGAAGATACAGGATTTATCAATACTGTGTACTGTCAATAAGAAGGCACAAGATTTAACAATACTGTGTCATGTCAGTAAGAAGATACAGGATTTATCAATAATGTGTACTGTCAATAAGAAGACACAAGATTTAACAATACTGT
>NW_013857541.1:0-344 GCF_000517525.1 Limulus polyphemus
ATCAAAACGTGATGAATGACCTACATATGTAGTGCTGATTATTTAGTGGACAACCTATCAAAACTTGATGAATGACCTACATATGTAGTACTGATTATTTAGTGGACAATCTATCAAAACTTGATGAATGACCTACATATGTAGTACTGATTATTTAGTGGACAACCTATCAAAACTTGATGAATGACCTACATATGTAGTACTGATTATTTAGTGGACAACTTATTGAAACTTGATGAATGACCTACATATGCAGTACTGATTATTTAGTGGACAACTTATTAAAACTTGATGAATGACCTACATATGCAGTACTGATTATTTAGTGGACAACTTATTAAAAC
>NW_013857542.1:0-348 GCF_000517525.1 Limulus polyphemus
CACCTAGGTGTAACTCTAGTTACAGAATTTAAAACCACCATACTCATCTTTAGCCTTACTTGGTACAACTACTCCATGAACACTTAGGTGTAACTCTACTTTCCGAATTTATAACCACCATACTCATCTTTAGCCTTACTTGGTACAACTACTCCATCAACACCAAGGTGTAACTCTAGTTACCAAATTTATAACCACCATACTCATCTTTAGCGTTATTTGGTACAACTACTCCAAACACCTAGGTGTAACTCTTGTTACCGAATTTATAACCACCATACTCATCTTTAGCCTTACTTGGTACAACTACTCCATGAATACCTAGGTGTAACTCTAGTTACCGAATAT
>NW_013857543.1:0-350 GCF_000517525.1 Limulus polyphemus
CTACTTAATAAGATATTACCTAATCAAGAGTAAAGCTGAGTTACTCGGGGCTACTGCATAAGATATTAACTAATCAATAGTAAAGTTGAGTTATTCGGGGTTACTGTATAAGATATTACCTAATCAAGAGTAAAGCTGAGTTACTCGGGGGCTACTGTATAAGATATTAACTAATCAATAGTAAAGTTGAGTTATTCGGGGTTACTGTATAAGATATTACCTAATCAAGAGTAAAGCTGAGTTACTCGGGGGCTACTGTATAAGATATTACCTAATCAAGAGTAGAACTGAGTTACTTGGGGCTACTCTATAAGATATTACCTAATCAAAAGTAAAACTGAGTTACTCGA
>NW_013857544.1:0-429 GCF_000517525.1 Limulus polyphemus
GTCATCATCTAACAGATGGGGGTGATTTGGGTTGAATAATCTTATATTTAAAGCCCTTCTTTTGTTTATTATACCTGAAGGGAAAAAAAAGGGAAATCGAAGCTCGCATATTTTGATATAGGATTATGGAATAAATATTGGAAATTTCGATGAAAGGATGTCCATTCTGAATAGTGCACATCACGACATTCTTTGTATTGAAATATGAAGAAAAATAATTTTTTTCAAAATTTAGCAAAAAGTGAAGGCTATAGCCTTGGTATTTTCGGTGAAAATAGCAATTTTTTAAAACTTGAAAAACACTGCTTTTTTGAAGCACAATTAATAGAAGAATAACGGCTAGTGTTTATTTCGGTAGAAAATTCAAAATGTCTCAATAATTTTTATTTTACTTTGGATGCGAATAATACTTTTTCGTGAATGTTTTAG
>NW_013857545.1:0-349 GCF_000517525.1 Limulus polyphemus
AGATGTAAAACCAAACAAACCCCTGTTGTTCTACCAGAACAGATGTAAAACCAAACAAACCCCCTGTTGTTCTATCAGAACAGATGTAAACCCAAACAAACCCCTGTTGTTCTATCAAAACAGATGTAAAACCAAACAAACTCTTGTTGCTCTGTCAGAACAGATGTAAAACCAAACAAACCCCTGTTGTTCTATCAGAAAAGATATAAAACCAAACAAACCCCTGTTTCTCTATCAGAACATATGTAAAACCAAACAAACCCCTGTTGTTCTACCAGAACAGATGTAAAACCAAACAAACCCCTGTTGTTCTATCAGAACAGATGTAAAACCAAACAAACTCCTGTTG
>NW_013857546.1:0-348 GCF_000517525.1 Limulus polyphemus
AGCCACTATCCATTTATAATGAAAGACCTACCAGCCACAAACCATCTGTAATAAAAGACCTATCAGTCACAATCCATCTGTAATAAAAGACTACCAGCCACTCTCTATCTATAGTAAAAGACCTATCAGCCACTATACATCAATAATAAAACACCTACCAGTCACTATCCATCTGTAATAAAAGACCTACCAGCCACAATCCATCTGTATTAAAAGACCTACCAGCCATTCTCTATCTATAGTAAAAGACCTATCAGCCACTATCCATCTATAATAAAACACCTTCCAAATTACTATCCATCTGTAATAAAGGACTACCAGCCACTATCCATATATAATGAAAGACCT
>NW_013857547.1:0-602 GCF_000517525.1 Limulus polyphemus
AGCGTGTAGGCTCTCATTCGGATGATTTAACATACTAGTTCTCATTCTGATGATTTAATATACTAATTCTCATTCTGATGATTTAACATACTAGTTCTCATTCTGGTGACTAAACATACTAGTTCTCATTCTGATGATTTAACATACTAGTTCTCATTCTGATGATTTAACATACTAGTTCTCCTTCTGATGACTTAACATACTAGTTCTCATTCTGGTGACTTAACATACTAGTTCTCATTCTGATGATTTAACATACTAGTTCTCATTCTGATGACTTAACATACTAGTTCTCATTCTGGTGACTAAACATACTAGTTCTCATTCTGGTGACTTAACATACTAGTTCTCATTCTGATGACTTAACATACTAGTTCTTATTCTGATGATTTAACATACTAGTTCTCATTCTGATGATTTAACATACTAGTTCTCATTCTGATGATTTAACATACTAGTTCTCATTCTGGTGACTAAACATACTAGTTCTCATTCTGATGATTTAACATACTAGTTCTATTCTGGTGACTAAACATACTAGTTCTCATTCTGGTGACTAAACATACTAGTTCTCATTCTGGTGACTTAACATACTAGTTCTC
>NW_013857548.1:0-348 GCF_000517525.1 Limulus polyphemus
CCAATTTGAATTAACTCCAAACTATCGATAGCCGTGAAGAAAAAAGGTTAAAATGATTATAACCAGAGCAACGGTTTATACAACAAGTTGCTGTAATGAAAACACTATCAGTGTATTAAATTTTTCTAACCGTGAATGTAATTATATTTCTAACAAATGTATATGCTGGTTGAGACATGTTTTTAATTAAGTTATGCATCAAGGAATGCATAAGTCATACATTGCTAGACAAATCATGTTATTTTTTCTTCTTTTTACAAATGGGATTACCTTCTGAAACATTTTGTTCAATGTAGTTTTAGCGTTCTTGTTTTCTTCAGAATGATTAAGCATTCATTATTTTGCAAC
>NW_013857549.1:0-384 GCF_000517525.1 Limulus polyphemus
ACACAGTTTGGCCAGGTATAGTTGACAAATCATAACGAGATCAGTACCACACAGTTTGGCCAGGTATAGTTGACAAATCATAACGAGATCAGTACCACACAGTTTGGCCAGGTATAGTTGACAAATCATAACGAGATCAGTACCACACAGTTTGGCCAGGTATAGTTGACAAATCATAACGAGATCAGTACCACACAGTTAGGCCAGGTATAGTTGACAAATCATAACGAGATCAGTACCACACAGTTAGGCCAGGTATAGTTGACAAATTATAACGAGATCAGTACCACACAGTTTGGCCAGGTATAGTTGACAAATCATAACGAGATCAGTACCACACAGTTTGGCCAGGTATAGTTGACAAATCATAACGAGATTAGTACC
>NW_013857550.1:0-385 GCF_000517525.1 Limulus polyphemus
TGTGATCTTTGGACTGAGTAACAATAGCCTGAAAGTTTGGAAGAGTTGAATCACTCAGTATATTCTGCAACCATCAATGTGATTTTTGGACTGAGTAACAATAGCCTCAAATTTTGGAAGAGTTGAATCACTGAGTATATTCTGCAACCATCAATGTGATCTTTGGACTGAGTAACAATAGCCTCAGAGTTTCGAAGAGCTGAATCGCTGAGTATATTCTGCAACCATCAATGTGATCTTTGAACTGAGTAACAATAGCCTCAAAGTTTGGAAGAGTTGAATCACTGAGTATATTCTGCAACCATCAATGTGATCTTTGGACTGAGTAATAATAGCCTCAGTGTTTGGAAGAGTTGAATCACTGAGTATATTCTGTAACCATCAA
>NW_013857551.1:0-348 GCF_000517525.1 Limulus polyphemus
TCTTAGTAACACAGCTTGTTAGTTGTGAATCTTTACCTTAGTAACACAACTTGTTAGTTGTGAATCCTTACCTGAGTAACACAGCTTGTTAGTTGTGAATCTTTACCTTAGTAACACAACTTGTTAGTTGTGAATCCTTACCTTAGTAACACAGCTTGTTAGTTGTGAATCTTTACCGGAGTAATGGATAAGAACAGCCCCTGATAGTAAATAAACAAGAAGAACCCCTGATATATATATATCATAGAAAATATATATCATATATAATTGTAATGTGATTATATACTTGTTTAATCTTTGTGTTTTATGGATCATTTCCACTAAATCAATATAATTTAGTGTTTCTTG
>NW_013857552.1:0-838 GCF_000517525.1 Limulus polyphemus
CTTCCCTAATTTAAAAGTGATAGACTAGAGAGAAGGCGGCTAGTATTCGAAGGCTATCTGCCATATCCTTCCCTAATTTAGAAGTGATAGACTAGAGGGAAGGCGGCTAACACTCGAAGGCTATCTGCTATATCCTTCCCTAATTTAGAAGTGATAGCCTAGAGGGAAGGCGGCTAGTATTCGAAGGCTATCTGCTATATCCTTCCCTAATTTAGAAGTGATAGACAAGAGGGAAGGCAGCTGGTGAACGCCATATCGCCACCGACTCTTTGGTTATTATCTACCAACGAATAGTGGTATTGATCGTCTGTTGACGATAACCGGTATCACGACATTTATACAGACTCTAGCGATGACGATAACCGGTATTTGCCGGCAGTATAATATCGTTGACCCTTTATAATCTTAACCCAGCATGCTAACCATTAAATCTCTTCCAGCCCAGTTGTACCAGTTAAATAACGACTTTGTGGTTACTTTTTAAGTGCAAAGCTACATATTACGCTACCTGCGCTCTGTCTACCAGGGTGAATCGAACCCCGGATCTTTTGCTTTTTAATTTCGCAAATTTAGGCCTGGAATGGCCTGGTGATTATGACGAGTAGTAAGACACCGAACAGTCTCACCCTTGTAGTCGTGGGGGCGTTATATTGTCTAGAGTCTGTATAAATGTTATAAATGTCGTGATACCAGTTATTGTCATCGCTAGATTCTATATAAATGTCGTGATATCGGTTATCGTCAACACTAGAGTCTGTATAAATGTCGTAATACCGGTTATCGTCATCGCTAGAGTCTGTATAAATGTCGTAATACCGGTTATCGTCATCGCTAGAGT
>NW_013857553.1:0-346 GCF_000517525.1 Limulus polyphemus
AATAATACTGTTGTAGTCTAACAATGGTTGGATCAGTAATACTGTTGTTGTTTAACAATGGTTACATCAGTAATACTGTTGTAGTCTAACAATCGTTGGTTCCATGGTCTAAATTCTGCTAGTAGTATTTTTGTTGCTATAGCAACCTGATAAGAAGTTTCTAACTTAGAAATACTACAGAATGGTCTACGCACGTGAATAATTAAGAGAAGAATCCTAATTTATCAAACTGTAAAAGGTCAGTCCATTTGTTTGGCCAAAAATGAAACCAAACTATGATATTGACGTTTATACATCAAACATTAAAACTACAGACGAGCTCAAACCATTTTATAAATTAATCGAT
>NW_013857554.1:0-365 GCF_000517525.1 Limulus polyphemus
GGTAAGTAAAGTGATGTATATTCTTGTGAAACGGCCATACCTTAGGTAAGTAAAGTGATGTACGTTTTCGTGAAGCGGCTAAACCTTAGGTAAGTAAAGTGATGTATATTCTTGTGAAACGGCCATACCTTAGGTAAGTAAAGTGATGTACGTTTTCGTGAAGCGGCTAAACCTTAGGTAAGTAAAGTGATGTATATTCTTGTGAAACGGCTAAACCTTAGGTAAGTAAAGTGATGTATATTCTTGTGAAACGGCCATACCTTTGGTAAGTAAAGTGATGTACGTTTTCGTGAAGAGGCTAAACCTTAGGTAAGTAAAGTGATGTATATTCTTGTGAAACGGCCATACCTTTGGTAAGTAAAGTG
>NW_013857555.1:0-338 GCF_000517525.1 Limulus polyphemus
AAGATTTAACGATACTGTGTACTGTCATTAAGAAGACACAAGATTTAACTATACTGTGTATTGTCAATAAGAAGACACAAGATTTATAAATACTGGGTACTATCAATAAGAACACACAAGATTTTACAATACTGTGTACTGTCAATAAGAAGACACACGAATTAGCAATACTGTGTACTATATATAAAAAGACACAAGATTTAACGATACTGTGTACTGTCAATAAGAAGACACAAGATTTAACGGTGCTGTGTACTGTCAATAAGAAGACACAAGATTTAACAATACTGTGTCCTGTCAATAAGAAGAAACAAGATTTAACAATACTGTGTAGTTTC
>NW_013857556.1:0-829 GCF_000517525.1 Limulus polyphemus
TTGTTGTACCAAATAACGCTAACGATGAGTATGGGGTTACACATTCAGTAACTAGAGTTACACCTATAAGTTCAAAGAGTAGTTGTTTCAAGTAAGACTAAAGATGAGTATGGGGGTTACAAATTCGGTCACTAGAGTTAAACCAAAGTGTTCATGGAGTAGTTGTACCAAGTAAGGCTAAAGATGAGTTTGGTGGTTATAAATTCTGTAACTAGAGTTACACCTATGTGTTCATGGAGTAGTTGTACCAAATAACGCTTAAGATGAGTATGGTGGTTATAAATTCGGAAACTATAGTTACACCTAGGTATTCGTGGAGTTCTTGTACCAAATAACGCTACAGATGAGCCCCCATATTTAACTCTAGTTACCTAATTTGTAAAAACTACTCCATGAACACTTAGGGTACCAAGTAAGGCTAAAGATGAGTTTGGTGGTTATAAATTCTGTAACTAGAGTTACACCTATGTGTTCATGGAGTAGTTGTACCAAGTAAGGCTAAAGATGTGTATGTTAGGTAACTAAAGTTTCCCCTAGGTATTCGTGGAGTTGTTGTACCAAATAACGCTAAAGATGAGTATGGTGGTTACAAATTCTGTAACTAGAGTTACACCTGTGTGTTTATTGAGTAGTTGTACCAAGTAAGGCTAAAGATGATTATGGTGGTTATAAGTTCGGTAACTGGAGTTACACCTAAGTGTTCGTGGAGTTGTTGTACCAAGTAAGGTTAACGATGAGTATGGTTATGAATTAGGTAACTAGAGTTACACCTAGGTGTTCATGGTGTGTTGTACCAAGTAAGGCTAAAGATGAATATGGTGGTTATAAA
>NW_013857557.1:0-374 GCF_000517525.1 Limulus polyphemus
CTGTAGGTCACCGATAGGGAAGTTGTGTCAAATTCATCACACACACATATATATTTACTCAAAATAGAAATGATTATATAGAAGGTGAGTTAGCGTTTTAAGGCAACTAAAAATTCACAAATAAACGATAGAAGGAAATAATAAATGAACGATAAACACAACCATAAAAAAATAAAATTTGCTATCTCACATATTCACTTGTAAGCCTAATTGCAATTGCATAAACTTTTCAACATAAGCTCTGAAACGAATGTAAGCCTAACTTATAAACTTACTTGTAGAGTTTCACGTCTAATTGATCAGTGAATAATTTTGTAACTCCGAACTTACTGAACTCAATCATCACTGATGGCTCATATTTATATCTCACCCTT
>NW_013857558.1:0-543 GCF_000517525.1 Limulus polyphemus
AAAACTTATTATTGTATCCTGAATAATGAAGAAGAAATATTTCCGTTCTAACATTTATTGTTGTATCCTGAATAATGAAGAAGAAATGTTGCCGGTGTAATATTTATTACTGTATCCTGAATAATGAAGAAGAAATGTTGCCGGTGTAATATTTATTATTGTATCCTGAATAATAAAGAAGAAATGTTGCCGGTGTAATATTTATTATTGTATCCTGAATAATGAAGAAGAAATGTTGCCGGTGTAATACTTATTATTGTATCCTGAATAATGAAGAAGAAATATTTCCGTTCTAACATTTATTATTGTATCCTGAATAATGAAGAAGAAATATTTCCGTTCTAACATTTATTATTGTATCCTGAATAATGAAGAAGAAATATTTCCGTTCTAACATTTATTATTGTATCCTGAATAATGAAGAAGAAATGTTGCCGGTGTAATATTTATTATTGTATCCTGAATAATGAAGAAGAAATGTTGCCGGTGTAATATTTATTATTGTATCCTGAATAATGAAGAAGAAATGTTGCCGGTGTAATA
>NW_013857559.1:0-429 GCF_000517525.1 Limulus polyphemus
ATTATAAACACCTTACTCAGCTTTAGCCTTTCTTGGAACAACTACTCCATGAACACCTACGTGTAACTCTAGTTACCGAATTTCTAACCACCATACTCATCTTTAGAGTTATTTGGTACAACAACTCCACGAAAATCTAGGTGTAACTCTAGTTACCGAATTTGTAACCACCATACTCATCTTTAGCCTTACTTGGCACAACTACTCCATGAACACGTAGGTGTAACTATAGTTACCGTATTTATAACCACCACACTCATCTTTAGCGTTATTTGGTACAACAGCTCCACGAACACCAAGGTGTAACTCTAGTTACCGAATTTATAACCACCATACTCATCTTTAGCTCTTGTACCAAGTAGTGTTCATGGAGTATTCTTTGTGTAACTCTAGTTACAGAATTTATAACCACCATTCTCATCTTTATTC
>NW_013857560.1:0-346 GCF_000517525.1 Limulus polyphemus
CTGTTTCTGTAGTTTAACATTGAGAGATGTTTCTGTAGTTTAACACTGAGAGATGTTACTGTAGTTTAACACTGAGAGATGTTTCTGTAGTTTAACATTGAGAGATGTTACTGTAGTTTAACATTGAGAGCTGTTTCTGTAGTTTAACATTGAGAGATGTTTCTGTAGTTTAACATTGAGAGATGTTTCTGTAGTTTAACATTGAGAGACGTTTATGTAGTTTAATATTGAGAGCTGTTACGGTAGTTTAACATTGAGAGATGTTTCTGTAGTTTAACATTGAGAGCTGTTACGGTAGTTTAACATTGAGAGATGTTTCTGTAGTTTAACATTGAGAGCTGTTTCT
>NW_013857561.1:0-344 GCF_000517525.1 Limulus polyphemus
AGCTAAAAATTATCTAAGGGCGATTTTTAATTATCTAAGGAGGGATGTGTAACGGATGTACTATCTTATATTGATTTTAATATCGATGTTTGTTTAAGTTAAATTTGTAATTAGAAATGTACATAACTTATACTGTTAAATCTGTATTACGAAATACCTGGCTATTCACTACGATTGTAGAACCTTCTCGAGTGTAAGAATCAAAAATATATGTGTGTAAGTAAACACTGATGTATCATTTATATTGTTTTATAAGCTGAAATTTCGAGAAATGCTCCTCTCCCCCTATAAATATAACCAATGTGCCGCGCCAAAAGACATTATATGTTTTTGGTTTGCTATAG
>NW_013857562.1:0-688 GCF_000517525.1 Limulus polyphemus
AAAACACAAGATTTAACAATATTGTAACCTGTCAATAAGAAGATAAAGGGTTTATCAATACTGTGTACTGTCAATAAGAAGACACAAGATTTAACGAAACTGTGTCCTGTCAATAAGAAGATATAGGATTTATCAATACTGTGTACTGTCAATAAGAAGATACAAAATTTAACAATACTATGTAATGTCAATAAGAAGACACAAGATTTAACGATACTGTGTCCTGTCAATAAGAAGATACAGGATTTATCAATACTGTGTACTGTCAATAAGAAGACACAAAATTTAACAATACTATGTAATGTCAATAAGAAGACACAAGATTTAACAATACTATGTAATGTCAATAAATCTTGTGTCTTCTTTTCTTATTGAAAGGACTCAGTATTGTTATACAGGATTTATCAATAATGCGTACTGTCAATAAGAAGACACAAGATGTAACAATACTGTGTCCTGTCAATAAGAAGATACAGGATTTATCAATAATGTGTACTGTCAATAAGAAAACACAAGATTTAACAATACTGTGTCCTGTCAATAAGAAGATATAGGATTTATCAATACTGTGTACTGTCAATAAGAAGCTACAGGATTTATCAATACTGTGTACTGTCAATAAGAATACTCAAAATATAACAAAATTGTATCCTGTCCTTTATCTTCTTATTGATTTATCAATACTGTG
>NW_013857563.1:0-348 GCF_000517525.1 Limulus polyphemus
CTTCCACTCGATTTGGTCGACTTTCATAACTATCTTTTTGGCCTTCTTAGACTAGATATTTTCGACTTTGATAGAGGTATTTTTAGTCTTTCTTACACTATATTTTAATGACTTTCATAATGGTATTTTTAATCCTTCTTAAACTATATTTAGTCGACTGTTATAAAGGTCTTTTAGTTTTCCTTCCACTAGACTTTTTTGACATTGTTATTGGTCGTTTTAGTCAGTTTTCCACTAGATATTTTTGACTTTCAAAACGTGTTTTTAGTTTTCGTCCACTCGATTTTGTCGACTTTCATAACAGTCTTTTGAGGCCTTCTTAGACTAGATATTTTCGACTTTGATAGC
>NW_013857564.1:0-347 GCF_000517525.1 Limulus polyphemus
AGAGCATTGTGAGAACTGATTACTTATATGGAGCATTGTAAGAACTGATTACTTGTATTAAAGAATAGTGAGAACTGATTACTTGTATTAGAGTATTGTGAGAACTGATTACTTGTATAGAGCATTGTAAGAACTGATTACTTGTATAGAGCATTGTGAGAACTGATTACTTGTATGGAGCATTGTGAGAACTGATTACTTGTATTCAAGAATAGTGAGAACTGATTACTTGTATTAGAGTATTGTGAGAACTGATTACTTGTATTAAAGAATTGTGAAAACTGATTACTTGTATTGAGCATTGTGAGAACTAATTAATTGTATAGAGCATTGTGAGAACTGATTAC
>NW_013857565.1:0-347 GCF_000517525.1 Limulus polyphemus
CACTAAGTGTTTAAATATTGTTTTACTGTATCTGTTTTCTATTGTCCTACTGATCACTAAATGTTTAAATATTGTTTTACTCTATTTGTTTACTACTCTCCTACCGATCACTAAATGTTTGAATATTGTTTTACTCTATTTGTTTACTATTGTCCTACTGATCACTAAGTGTTTAAATATTGTTTTAAGGTATTTGTTTTCTATTGTCCTACTGACTACTAAGTGTTTATATATTGTTTTACTGTATTTGTTTTCTATTGTCCTACTGATCACTAAGTGTTTAAATATTGTTTTACTGTATTTGTTTACTATTGTCCTACTGATCACTAAATGTTTAAATATTGTTT
>NW_013857566.1:0-348 GCF_000517525.1 Limulus polyphemus
AAAAATGGGGTGCTTAGTTAGACATGCAGATTTAATATAATAATATAAGTACTGTTGCTATATAAGTCAAATATGTAAAAGTGGGGTGCTTAGTTAGACATGCAGATTTCATATAATAATATAAGTTACTGTTGCTATATAAGTCAAATATATAAAAGTAGGGTGCTTTAGCACCCCCAGCGCTCTTGATTCCGACGCCTTTGATAATAGTTTTAAGGATATGTTGTTCTAGTAATGGGATTATCAGGATCAAAATTGATGAATGTAGGGCTGAAGTTGAAACAGAAGACTGATATAATGGAAATCACAGAAACTATAAGAAATTTATGGATTTGCTTAAGACGAAAT
>NW_013857567.1:0-348 GCF_000517525.1 Limulus polyphemus
TAATAAATATTAGGATATGTACAATTGTCTTTGTTTTTCTCAATTCAGTAATAATGTTACTTACTTACTGACTTGTTTTCAAAACTTGGTATCAAAAACAGATCATCTAAATTTGTTTCATATTAGTGTCTTATGTCTTCTTGCTAGCATATGCAATAAGGTTGCTTGATTTTGAGAAGAGAATCACTACCTGCCATACCCTGACTATAGGCTTGTAAAAAAAAAGTATATATATGTGTCACTGTGTTACTAACAAAGATGTTAAAAAAATACTGTATAAATATACGTTGACTGTGGTGAGTAAAGGACAACTTAAAACACCATATATATATATATATATATATACAA
>NW_013857568.1:0-347 GCF_000517525.1 Limulus polyphemus
TCAGTCTGGTGTTGATGAAGATACTTTGTTGTTGTGGTTGAAACCTAGTTGATTAGTCCTGGTTTTGAGGAAGATTCTTTGTTGTTGTGGTTCAAACCTAGTTGATTAGTTCTGGTGTTGAGGAAGATTCTTTGTTGTTGTGGTTCAAACCTAGTTGATTAGTCCTGTTGTTGAGGAAGATACTTTGTTATTGTGGTTCAAACCTAGTTGGTTAGCCCTGGTGTTGAGGAAGATACTTTGTTGTTGTGGTTCAACCCAGTTGATTAGTCTGGTGTTGATGAAGATACTTTGTTGTTGTGGTTGAAACCTAGTTGATTAGTCCTGGTGTTGAGGAAGATTCTTTGTTG
>NW_013857569.1:0-349 GCF_000517525.1 Limulus polyphemus
GTCGCCAAAATGATAATAGAAAGGTAGAATTTTGCTGTAAATACGCAAGTATGCAACGAACGTTCTTGAAAAAATTTCGAGAAGATCCGTCCAAATGGAACGATGTACTGGTAACAAAACGACAAAACCTTCCATAACTCCTTTAAAACAAACAGTAGGAAGGTAAAACTCTACATATTACTACGCAACGTTAATGTGTACCTACATACCAAATTTGGTGAAGAATCATCAATTTAGGACCCTCTGGTAACCAGAAATCGAAAAACAATTATTAGCCAAAAGCTTCACTGCAGTACACATACGTTTTCAGAAAAGCCAAAAAAAGAGTAACATAAAACGACCACAAAAG
>NW_013857570.1:0-348 GCF_000517525.1 Limulus polyphemus
GACACGACACACACGTGACTGCCTCGTGAAGCCTCGAAACAGCTATCGTCTCGCTCAGCGTTGTACCAGTTTTATCAGTTGATTGCAGAATTTTAACATTTGATTGCAGAATCTGAACAATGAATTGTAGATTTCTATCATTTGAATGCAGATATCTAACTTTTGATTGCAGAATTTTAACTTTTGATTATCAATATCTATAGTTTTTTTATTTCTAGATATCCTTTGTAAGTAGATATCTAACCTTTTGATTGAAATAGCATAGGCGTAGGAGCCGGGGGCGCATTATATCTACATATAATCAAAGGATACCTAGAAATATAAAAAAACTATAGATATCTATAATAC
>NW_013857571.1:0-348 GCF_000517525.1 Limulus polyphemus
TCCAATAATTGTATGTATGCTTGTATACACCCAATAATTGTATGTATGCTTGTATACATCCAATAATTGTATATATGCTTCTGTACACCCAATAAATGTATGTATGCTTGTATACACCCAATAATTGTATGTATGCTTGTATACATCCAATAATTGTATATATGCTTCTGTACACCCAATAAATGTATGTATGCTTGTATACACCCAATAATTGTATGTATGCTTGTATACACCCAATAATTGTATGTATGCTTTTATACACCCAATAATTGTATGTATGCTTCTGTACACCCAATAAATGTATGTATGCTTGTATACACCCAATAATTGTATGTATGCTTGTATACA
>NW_013857572.1:0-919 GCF_000517525.1 Limulus polyphemus
TAAGCTACATGATCCATTTTTAAATATATCTACTTGACAAAACGTTGTATTGATGTACATAATGTTGATGGGGCTTGTTGATATACTTTAATATACAAACAATGTATTGATGTACATAACGTTGATGGGACTTTATGATATACTTTAATATACAAACACTGTAATGATGTACATGGTGTTGATGGGACTCTATGATATACTTTAATATAGAAACAATGTATTGATGTACATAACGTTGATGGGACTCTATGATATACTTTAATATGCAAACAATGTATTGATGTACATAATGTTGATGGGGCTTTATGATATACTTTAATATACAAATACGGTATTGATGTACATAACCTGTTTGTATATTAAAGTATATCAACAAGTCCCATCAACATTATATACATCAATACCGTGTTTGTATATTAAAGTATATCAACAAGTCCCATCAACATTATCTACATCAATACATTGTTTGTATATTAAAGTATATCATAAAGTCCCATCTACATTATCTACATCAATACATTGTTTGTATATTAAAGTATATCATAGAATCCCATCAACATTATGTACATCAATACATTGTTTGTATATTAAAATATATCATAAAGTCCCATCAACGTTATGTACATCAATACATTGTTTGTATATTAAAGTATATCATAAAGTCCCATCAACTGTATTGATGTACATAATGTAGATGGGACTCTATGATATACTTTAATATAGAAACAATGTATTGATGTACATAATGTTGATGGGACTTTATGATATACTTTAATATACAAACACGGTATTGATGTACATAATGTTGATGGGACTTGTTGATATACTTTAATATACAAACAATGTATTGATGTATATAATGTTGATGGGGCTTGTTGGTATACTTTAATATACAAACAATGTATTGATGTATATAATG
>NW_013857573.1:0-537 GCF_000517525.1 Limulus polyphemus
TCCTAGTGAGAGAGGACAACATATTGTTGTCGTTCCATACTGAAGGTATATCTCCTAGTGAGAGAGGACATCACATTGTTGTCGTTCCATACTGAAGGTATATCACCTAGTGAGAGAAGACATCACATTGTGGTCGTTCCATACTGAAGGTATATCACCTAGTGAGAGAGGACAACACATTGTTGTCGTTCCATACTGAAGGTATATCACCTAGTGAGAGAAGACATCACATTGTGGTCGTTCCATACTGAAGGTATATCACCTAGTGAGAGAAGACATCACATTGTTGTCGTTCCATACTGAAGGTATATCACCTAGTGAGAGAGGACATCACATTGTGGTCGTTCCATACTGAAGGTATGTTGTTCTCTCTCACTAGGAGATCACCTTCAGTATGGAACGACAACAATATTATCTCCTAGTGAGAGAGAACAACATATTGTTGTCGTTCCATACTGAAGGTATATCACCTAGTGAGAGAGGACAACACATTGTGGTCGTTCCATACTGAAGGTATATCACCTAGTGAGAGAGGAC
>NW_013857574.1:0-347 GCF_000517525.1 Limulus polyphemus
CCCTAAATGCAGGACGATTAATCGATCACGTTCTCAGTCATTGGATTCTCACTGCTCATTCAAGGGCAGGATCCATGGAGGTCGATCGACCTCCATCTAGTAAAGAAAAATGGCGTGGTCGTAAACCAAAGGGTTCTCCACCCTCTTCTCCTAAACATACATAAAAATGGCCACTTTGATACAGTGGAACTGTCGAGGTTTTCGTTCGAATCTCAATGACATTAAGGCCTTGATTGACTCCTATCATCCCGCATGTCTCTCCTTACAGGAAACATTTCTGAAACCTGCTGATACAGTCACCCATCAGCAGTTTTCCTTGTACCGGAATGACAGATTGTGTGATGGGT
>NW_013857575.1:0-348 GCF_000517525.1 Limulus polyphemus
TGATGATTTCTTAGATTTAGACCACGTTATGTATGTAAACTGTTTTAGAAACGTGGAAAGTCACAAGCAAGGGACCAAATATATAGTGTCATACCTAGAAACTGTTTATAAACGTGGATAGCGGCAAAATGAAGAACGAAATATATAGTGTAATGTCAGAGCATAAAACACAAGAGACAGTTACTGCATTAAACATAATTATCAATATATTAAACATAATAGTCAGAACATTGAACACAAGAGACAGTTAAAACAGTATGCATAATAGTCAGTTTGTTTGTTTGTTTGTAATTATGCACGAAGCTACACAAGGGCTATCTGTGCTCTGCCCACCACGGGTATCGAAAC
>NW_013857576.1:0-819 GCF_000517525.1 Limulus polyphemus
AAGTGTTCGAGGTGTAGTTGTACCAAGTAAGGCTAAAGATGAGTATGTTGGGATTAAATTCGGTAACTAGAGTTACACCTAGGTGTTCGTGGAGTTGTTGTACTAAATAATTCTTAATATGAGTATGGTGGTTATAAATTCGGTAACTAGAGTTACACATAGGTGTTTGTGTAGTGGTTTTACCAAATAATGCTAACGATGAGTATGGTGGTTATAAATTCGGTAACTATAGTTACACCTAGGTGTTCGTGGAGTTCTTGTACCAAATAACGCTAAAGATGAGTATAGTGGTTGGTGGTTATAAATTCGGTAACTATAGCAACTACTCCATGAACAGTTAGGTGTAACTCTAGTTACAGAATTTATAACCACCATAATCATATTTAGCCTTACTTGGTACAACTACTCCATGAACACTTAGGTGTAACTCTAGTTACCGAATCTATAACCACCATTTTCATCTTTAGCCTTCCTTGGCACAACTATTCCATGAACACCTAGGTGTAACCATATTTACCGAATTTATAACCACCATACTCATCTTTAGCCTTACTTGGTACAACTACTCCAAGAACACCAAGGTGTAACTCTAGTTACAGAATTTATAACAATCATACTCATCATTAGCCTTCCTTGGCACAACTATTCCATGAACACCTAGGTATAATACCAAGTAAGGCTAAAGATGAGTATGGTGGTTATAAATTAGGTAACTATAGTTCACCTAGGTGTTTATGGAGTAGTTGTACCAAGTATGGCTAAAGATGAGTATGGTGGTTATAAATTCGGTAACTAGAGTTACACCTAGTTGTTTATGAA
>NW_013857577.1:0-570 GCF_000517525.1 Limulus polyphemus
TTAAAACTATGGATCGATACGTTGCTCCTGCCTTAAAACTATGGATCGATACGTTGCTCCTGCCTTAAAACTATGGATCGATACGTTGCTCCTGCGTTAAAACTATGGATCGATACCTTGCTCCTGCGTTAAAACTATGGATCGATACGTTGCTCCTGCGTTAAAACTATGGATCGATACTTTGCTCCTGCGTTAAAACTATGGATCGATACGTTGCTCCTGCGTTACAATTCAGGTATAATGTTGATCATCCTTAGGTCACTTTATGGTTATAGAACAGGTACTTGGTGAAGTTTGTAACAACGGAGCTTATAGAACAGATACTTGTTGAAGTTTGTAACAACGGAGCTTATAGAACAGGTACTTGTTGAAGTTTGTAACAACGGAGCTTATAGAACAGGTACTTGGTGAAGTTTGTAACAACGGAGCCTATAGAACAGGTACTTGGTGAAGTTTGTAACAACGGAGCCTATAGAACAGGTACTTGGTGAAGTTTGTAACAACGGAGCTTATAGAACAGGTACTTGGTGAAGTTTGTAACAACGGAGCTTATAGAACAGGTACTTGGTG
>NW_013857578.1:0-348 GCF_000517525.1 Limulus polyphemus
GAACAAGTGGGCAGATCTCTGTCATCAGGGTGAGAATCCAATGACTGAGGACGTGATCGAATAATCGCCCTGCATTTAAGGGCCAAAAAAGGACCCGCACAGACACCAGAGGCTGGTGCCCGAGGAGCTTGACCCAGGCAGTCACTGGAAGGAACACTGGGGACAGAGATTGGAGTAGATGTAGATTGATCAACTCTATTATCCATGGAGGGCAGAAGACCCCACACAAGGCGTGAAAAAGACTCAGATGGAGGCACTGTAGCAGTGAAGCATAGTGCAGAGGCATATGTCCGCGATGTAGGAGGGAACAATAGCTTCCGAGCCTCAGGATAAGAGATGTTACTTAGA
>NW_013857579.1:0-348 GCF_000517525.1 Limulus polyphemus
GATATGTTGTAAATGGATGAGTTAATTAACACATTGGCTGCAGAATAAAGTCATCAGTGGGTCATAGAACGATACTAGCTATTGGGTCCTATTTAATCCACTCGGACTTACGGAAACACATGTAGATATGCTGTAAATATATAAGTTAATAAATATTTTTGTTGTAGACTAAAGTCAACAGTGGGTCATAGAACGACACTAGTTATTAGGTCCTATTTAATCCAATGGGACTTAAAAAACACATGTATATATGTTGTAAATAGATGAGTTAATTAACACATTGACTGAATAATAAAAAGTCAACATTGGGTCATAGAACGATACTAGCTAATGGGTCCTATTTGATGC
>NW_013857580.1:0-449 GCF_000517525.1 Limulus polyphemus
TTTAGAAAATCACCACTATAAAGGTAGTTAATCACTATATGTATATTTACAGTACGTTTTATAGTTTAGTTTACAAAATTACCAATATAAAAGTAATTAACTACCATATGTATATTTACAGTAAATTTTATAGTTTAGTTTTACAAAATTACCACTATAAAGGTAATTAATTACTATATGTATATTTACAGTAAGTTTTATAGTTTAGTTTTACAAAATTACCACTATAACGGTAATTAATTACTATATGTATATTTACAGTACATTTTATAGTTTAGTTTCACAAAATTACCACTATAGAGGTAATTAACTACCATATGTATATTTACAATACATTTTATAGTTTAGTACAAAATTACCACTATAAAGGTAATTAACTACCATATGTTTATTTACTGTACGTTTTATAATTTAGTTTTACAGAATTACCACTATAACGGTAATTAACT
>NW_013857581.1:0-487 GCF_000517525.1 Limulus polyphemus
TACATAATTTTGTATGTTGTAGAGTTTGGTAACGTCAGTGCTGTATGACCAGCAGTGCTGTATGACCAGCTATTGTAGAGTTTGGTAACGTCTATATAATAGCTTGCTGTATGACCCTGACGTTACCAAACTCTACAACATACAATAGCTGGTGAAACAGCACTGACGTTACCAAACTCTACAATACATAATTGCTGGTCATACAGCACTGACGTTACCAAACTCTACAATATATAATTGCTGGTCATACAGCACTGACGTTACCAAACTCTACAATATATAATAGCTGGTCATACAGCACTGATGTTACCAAACTCTACAACATACAGTAGCTGGTCATACAGCACTGACGTTACCAAACTCTACAATATATAATAGCTGGTCATACAGCACTGACGTTACCAAACTCTACAATATATAGTTGCTGGTCATACAGCACTGACGTTACCAAACTCTACAATATATAATTGCTGGTCATACAGCACTG
>NW_013857582.1:0-346 GCF_000517525.1 Limulus polyphemus
CATTTTCCTTGGCCCAGCATGGCCAGGTGGTTAGGGCGCTCGACTCGCCATCTGAGGGTCGCGGGTTTGAATCCCCGTCACACCAAACATGCTCGCTCTTTCAGCCGCGGGCGCGTTATAATGTGACGGTCAATCCCACTATTCGTTGGTAAAAGAGTAGCCCGAGAGTTGGCGGTGATGATTAGCTGCCTTCCCTCTAGACTTACACTGCTAAACTACGGACGGCTAGCGCAGATATCCCTCGTGTAGCTTTGCGCGAAATTCAAAAACAAACAAACTTTCATTTTCCAAATTACTTTCACCAGCCCTAGCAAAGGTTTTACCCTTTTTCACTGACTTATATTTC
>NW_013857583.1:0-347 GCF_000517525.1 Limulus polyphemus
CTGAAGATGTGTCACCTGAAAAAGCCACTGTCGAAGAAGAAATTTGACTCGGTTTTGAGAAGGGAAACGGTGAAGCTCTTGATGAAGTTACTACCACTGATGTGACTGTTACCAGTGATAGGACATTTTCTGATGAAGCAGGTGAACCCCACATGAAGAAGAAGCCAACGAGATGGGGACCAGTACAGAAGAAGATACGTCCCGTAAAATTAAGATACTTTGTTGAATTGTAATTTTGTGTTTGTAAATTCTGTACATTTAATTAAATTATTGTTAATTGTTTATTGGTTTAACGTAAGTGGCTATTGTTCCGGACGAACAATACTAAGGAAGGGGCAGTGTTACAA
>NW_013857584.1:0-590 GCF_000517525.1 Limulus polyphemus
AGGATGTGTTACTTGATAAAGACGAACGGATTATTATCAGGATGTGTTACTTGATAAAGACGAACGGATTATTATCAAGATGTGTTACTTGATAAAGACGAACGGATTACTATCAGGATGTGTAACTTGATAAAGACGAACGGATTACTATCAGGATGTGTTACTTGATAAAGACGAACGGATTATTATTAAGATGTGTTACTTGATAAAGACGAACGGATTATTATTAAGATGTGTTACTTGATAAAGACGAACGGATTATTATTAAGATGTGTTACTTGATAAAGACGAACGGATTATTATTAAGATGTGTTACTTGATAAAGACGAACGGATTATTATCAGGATGTGTTACTTGATAAAGACTAACGGATTATTATCAGGATGTGTTACTTGATAAAAACGAACGGATTATTATCAGGATGTGTTACTTGATAAAGAAGAACGGATTACTATCAGGATGCGTTACTTGATAAAGACTAACGGATTATTATCAGGATGCGTTACTTGATAAAGACGAACGGATTATTATCAAGATGTGTTACTTAATAAAGACGAACGGATTATTATCAGGATGTGTTACTTGATAAA
>NW_013857585.1:0-346 GCF_000517525.1 Limulus polyphemus
CTTCTCCGGAGATGGGAAACTACAGATGGGAAATTGACGACTTGGCAAACGTTATACCGAGGAAGTTACGGGAAGTTGTGCTGCGTCAATCCCATGATAATTTAACTGGAGGACATCTCGGAATCAAAAAGACATTGAGTCACATACAACAAAGATTTTTATTGGATAGGTATGAGGCGAGATGTGGAAGAATGGTGCCGGAGATGCAGTACACGTAGTGCTAAAAGGGGACCCAAGCATAAGGGATGCCCACCTTATGAACAGTTGCCTGTGAATATGTCAGAGTTTGTGGAAGTGTTATTGGAAAGGATGGATGATATCCACCATCAAGTGCGTTCAAACTTGG
>NW_013857586.1:0-1565 GCF_000517525.1 Limulus polyphemus
GATACTTTGTACTATCAAAAAGAAGACACAAGATTTAACAATACTGTGTACTGTGAATAAGAAAACACAAGATTCAACGATACTGTGAATATCGTTAAATCTTGGTCTTCTTATTGACAGTACACAGTATTGTTAAATCTTGTGTCTTCTTATTGACAGTAAACAGTATTGTTAAATTTTTATATCTTCTTCTTGACAGTAGTGTACGGTCAATAAGAAGACACAAGATTTAAGAATACTGTGTACGGTCAATAAGATGACACAATATTTAACGATACTATGTATTATCAATAACAACCTACAAGATTTAACAATACTGTGTATTATCAATAAGAAGACACCAATTTTAACAATACTGTGTACTATCAATAAGAAGACACGAGATTTAAGGATACTTTGTACTATCAATAAGAAAACACAAGATTTAACAATACTGTGTACTGTCAATAAGAAGACAGAAGATTTATCAATACTGTGTACTATCAATAAGAAGACACAAGATTTAACATTACTGTGTATTATCAATAAGAAGACACAAGATTTGACGACAGTGTGTTTTATCAATAAGAACACACGAGATTTAACGATAGTGTGTTTTATCAATCTTCTTATTCGATTTACACAGTATCGTTAAATCTCGTGTCTTCTTTGTGTCTTCTTATTGACAGTACACAGTATGGTTAAATTTTTATGTCTTCTTATTGACAGTACACTGTATCGTTAAATATTGTGTTTCTTATTAACAGTACACAGTATTGTTAAATCTTGCGTCTTCTTATCGACAGTACACAGTATTGTTAAATCTTGTGTCTTCTTATTGACAATTAACAGTATTGTTAAATCTTTTGTCTTTTTATTGATAGTACACAGTATCGTTAAATCTCTTTGGCTTGTTATTGATGGTACACAGTATTGTTAAATCTTGTGTCTTCTTATTGACAGTACACAGTATTGTTAAATCTTGTGTCTTCTTATTGACAGTACACAGTATTGTTAAATTTTTATGTCTTCTTACTGACAGTACACAGTATTCGTTAACTCTTGTGTCTTCTTATCGACAGTACACAGTATTGTTAAATCTTGTCTCTTCTTATTGAAAGGACACAGTATTATTAAATTTATATGTCTTCTTATTGACAGTACACAGTACCGTTAAATCTTGTGTCTTCTTATTGATAGTACACAGTATCGTTACTTCTCGTGTCTTCTTATTGATAAAACACAGTATCGTTAAATCCCGTGTCTTCTTATTGATAGTACACAGTATTGTTAAATCTTATGTCAAATCTTGTGTCTTCTTATTAATAGTACATTGTATTGATAAATCTTGTGTATTCTTATTGACAGTACACAGTATAGTTAAATACTGTGTCTTCTTATTGACAGTACACAGTATTGTTAAATCTTGTAACATTAATGTGTATTATCAATAAGAAGACACGAGATTTAACGATACTGTGTTTTATCAAGAAGAAGACACGAGAATTAACGATACTGTGTACTATCAATAAGAAGACACAAGATTTAACGATACTGTGTACTGTCAATAAGAAAACACAAGATTC
>NW_013857587.1:0-622 GCF_000517525.1 Limulus polyphemus
GTTACAGTAACCGATTTTACACGTTACTGAGTTCTTTAGGTCTGGTATTAGTTAGTTACAGTAACCGATTTTACACGTTACTGAGTACTTTAGGTCAGGTATTAGTCAGTTAATGCAACCGATTTTACACGTTACCGAGTTCTTTAGGTCAAGTATTAGTTACTTACAGCAACCGATTTTACACGTTACTGAGTTCTTTAGGTCTGGTATTAGTTAGTTACAGCAACCGATTTTACACGTTACTGAGTTCTTTAGGTCAGGTATTAGTTAGTTACAGCAACCGATTTTACAAGTTACTGAGTTCTTTAGGTCAGGTATTAGTTATTTACAGCAACCGATTTTACACGTTACTGAGTTCTTTAGGTCTGGTATTAGTTAGTTACAGCAACCGATTTTACACGTTACTGAGTTCTTTAGGTCGGGTATTAGTCAGTTACAGCAGCCGGTTTCACACGTTACTGTGTTCTTTAGGTTGGGTATTAGTCAGTTACAGCAACCGGTTTCACACATTACTTGGTTCCTTAGGTCGGGCGGGTATTAGTCCATTACAGCAGCCGGTTTCACACATTACTCGGTTCCTTAGGTCGGGCGGGTATTAGTCCGTTACAGACGCCGGTTTCAC
>NW_013857588.1:0-348 GCF_000517525.1 Limulus polyphemus
GTTTCTGTGTTTCTAGATGAACGTATAGTTCTGAGTACTGTCTGTGTTATAGTTTCTGTGTTTCAGATAAACTTATAGTTCTGAGTATTGTCTGTGTTATAGTTTCTGTGTTTCAAATAAACGCATAGTTCTGAGTATTGTCTGTGTTATAGTTTCTGCGTTTCAGATAAACGTATAGTTCTGAGTACTGTCTGTGTTATAGTTTCTGTGTTTCAGATAAACGTATAGTTCTGAGTACTGTCTGTGTTATAGTTTCTGTGTTTCAGATAAACGTATAGTTCTGAGTATTGTCTGTGTTATAGTTTCTGTGTTTCAGATAAACGTATAGTTCTGAGTACTGTCTGTGTT
>NW_013857589.1:0-206 GCF_000517525.1 Limulus polyphemus
CTTTACCTGGCACAACTACTCCATGAACACCTAGGTGTAACTATAGTTACCGAATTTATAACCACCATACTCATCGTTAGCGTTATTTGGTACAACAACTGCACGAACACCTAGGTGTAACTCTAGTTACCGAATTTATAACCACCATACTCATCTTTAGATTTACCTGGCACAACTACTCCATGAACACCTAGGTGTAACTATAG
>NW_013857590.1:0-305 GCF_000517525.1 Limulus polyphemus
CTTGTCTTCTTTTTGAATAGTACATAGTATTGTTAAATCTTGTGTCTTCTTATTGACAGTACACAGTATTGTTAAATTATGTGTCTTCTTATTGACAGTACACATTATTGTTAAATCTTGTGTTCTTATTGACAGTACACAGTATTGTTAAATCTTGTGTCTTCTTATTGACAGTACACAGTTTCTGGACTGTTATTGATAGTACACAGTATCGTTAAATCTTATGGCTTGTTATTGATAGTACACAGTATCGTTAAATCTTGTGTCTTCTTATTGACAGTACACAGTATTGTTAAATCTTGTGT
>NW_013857591.1:0-344 GCF_000517525.1 Limulus polyphemus
CGATTGGATAATTTAAAATGGAGGAACTTAGGAATGACGTGTCGGAGCTTGCATTCAGTAAGGAAGCAAATATCGAGATTCGCTAGTGTGTTACGACAGCGGAAGTCAAGTGACGCTGGTAGCACGTGTTGAGAGTCTTAGAAGTTTCTAGAAGAGGCAGTATTATCGTATATAAGTGCGCTAGACAGTGAGGGAGGCAGAGACGTAGCGGAGACGAAGCGGGCAGAGAGAAAGAAAGACAGCGATTACGGTCGGCGGGAACTGAGGATAGCAGACACAGAGATCGGAACTATAGTTTGCGGGGACGGACAATTAAGTCTAAGCGAGATAGAAAGTGAGTGAAT
>NW_013857592.1:0-348 GCF_000517525.1 Limulus polyphemus
GTTAAGAGTTACCGAGTGGCGAGTGCAAAGTCTTTACATGAATTAGACTTAGGACTTTGAACTGAAAGAGTTTTTGATTTTTTATATTCATTTGAATTTAAATTTGTAGTTTTAAGCTCAATAATTTAGCATAATTTTATATTTAGTTCATAATAATAATAATAATATGATTCAGTATTTAGAATGATAAACTTGTGTGATTTGTACGTAATACTACTAGTACCAGTACCATAAAGTAATTTTATATTTTTCCTTCTTACAATCTCTGCTTTGTAGTAAGACCAACACTTCTGTTGTTATTGCCTTAGAATTAAAACAGTCTAACTGATATATATATATATATATATA
>NW_013857593.1:0-350 GCF_000517525.1 Limulus polyphemus
CCTGGAATGGCAAACATGTTCGGTGAAAGGATTCAAACTCGCGGATGTCAACACAGAAACCGGGTGATTCAACACGAATTAATCCCTAATTTCGAAGTGATAGACTAGACGGAAGGCAAAGAGTAAACACCACCCACCATCAAATATGTTCTTATTTTACCAACGAAAAATGGGATTGCTCGTTACATTATAACGACCCCACGCATGGAATGGCAAACATATTCGGTGAAAGGATTCAAACTCGCGGATGACAACACAGAAACCGGGTGATTCAACACGAATTAATCCCTAAGTTCGAAGTGATAGACAAGACGGAAGGCAAAGAGTAAACACCACCCACCATCAAATAT
>NW_013857594.1:0-347 GCF_000517525.1 Limulus polyphemus
TAGGTGAAACTTTAGTTACAGAATTTATAACCACCATATTCATCTTTAGCTTTACTTGGAACAATTACTCCATGAACACTTATGTTTAACTCTTGTTACAGAATTTATAACCACCATATTCATCTTTAGCCTTACTTGGTACAACTACTCCATGAACACTTAAGTGTAACTCAAGTTACCGAATTTATAACCACCATATTCATCTTTAGCCTTACTTGGTACAACTACTCCATGAACACCTAGGTGTAACTCTAGTTACCGAATTTTTAACCACCATACTCATCTTTAGCCTTACTTGGTACAACTACTCCATCAACACCTAGGTGTAACTCTAGTTTCCGATTTTA
>NW_013857595.1:0-342 GCF_000517525.1 Limulus polyphemus
ATTTTATTATTTGTGATTTAAAAATGTATTGCAATCTATACATGTATTAGTTCTTATATATGATAACACAAGTGCTGGAAACCCAATTTAAGTTTACTGTAGCATTAAACAACGTGTGTCTAAACAGTTCAAAGAGGGGTGAGGTAAATACACAGAATGCTACCCCACCCACATTGAGAAGAATTCAAGGGCGTGCGTTTAATTTTTAACAGGTAATGTAGATAACTGATTCAATCCTAAATATAATTATAAGAAACACTGAAATGATTATTTTATTCATTATTTAATTTCTGGCTCCCCAGTGGCACAGCGGTATGTGTGCAGACTTACAACGCTAGAAAC
>NW_013857596.1:0-348 GCF_000517525.1 Limulus polyphemus
CTCATATATTTACAACATATTTACATGTGTTTGTTTAAGACCGACTGGATTAAACAGGACCCAATAGCTAGTATCGTTCTATGACCCACTGTTGACTATAGTCTGTAGAAAGTTTGTTAATTAACTCATATATTTACAACATATCTACATGTGTTTGTTTAAGACCGACTGCATTAAATAGGACCCAATAACTAGTATCGTTCTATGACCCACTGTTGACTTCAGTCTGCAGCCAGTTTGTTAATTAACTCATATATTTACAACATATCTACATGTGTTTGTTTAAGACCTACTGGATTAAATAGGACGCAATAGCTAGTATCGTTCTGCGACCCATGTTGACGTTAG
>NW_013857597.1:0-348 GCF_000517525.1 Limulus polyphemus
TAATAAATACATGTAATAGTTGATAAAAACATATGATTGTTAATAAATAATTATGATTGTTAATAAATACATGTAATAGTTAATAAATACATATGATTGTTAATAAATACATGTACTAGTTGATAAAAACATATGATTGTTAATAAATACATGTAATAGTTGATAAAAACATATGATTGTTAATAAATACATGTAATAGTTAATAAATACATATAATTGTTAATAAATACATGTAATAGTTAATAAATACATATGATAGTTAATAAATACATGTAATAGTTAATAAATACATGTACTAGTTAATAAACACGTATGATGGTTAATAAATACATGTAATAGTTAATAAAT
>NW_013857598.1:0-348 GCF_000517525.1 Limulus polyphemus
AACTTCCATTCTACTAACTTTTCTATACAGATAATGATAATCCAGACTGTAGACAATTTATCTGATCAACCATAGAATATGTACTTAGTGTTCTTTGTTAACTGCACTGCCATTATTTTGCAACAATTCTTCGGTATTATAGAACAATAGGTATGGAAGGAAGAGTAAAGATGACGTCAAAATATATTTTTTTATCGCCAAAGCAAATATAAAACGTAAGTATTCTTTAAATATAATATCAAAAATATTGTTTTTCCAGCATGAGTCAAAAATCGAAAAAACATCTAACTGAAACATTTAGTAAATCGAAATATAGGTTCGGTTGGAGTAAACTACAAGATAGGAAAA
>NW_013857599.1:0-347 GCF_000517525.1 Limulus polyphemus
AAGCTAAAGACTACTAACTGAAGCTTCAGGCTGCTAACTGATACTAAAGACTACTAACTGAAGCTTCAGGCTGCTCACTGATACTAAAGACTACTAACTGAAGCTTCAGGCTGCTAACTGATACTAAAGACTACTAACTGAAGCTTCAGGCTGCTAACTGATACTAAAGACTACTAACTGAAGCTTCAGGCTGCTCACTGATACTAAAGACTACTAACTGAAGCTTCAGGCTGCTAACTGATGCTAAAGATTACTAACTGAAGCTTCAGGCTGCTAACTGATGCTAAAGACTACTAACTGAAGCTAAAGACTACTAACTGAAGCTTCAGGCTGCTAACTGATACTAA
>NW_013857600.1:0-348 GCF_000517525.1 Limulus polyphemus
ACATGTTAACAACAAATATTACTAAAGCCAACGTTAATAATGAATCTTCATTAATGTTACATGTTAACAACAAATATTACTACAACTAATGATAATAATGAATCTTCATTAATGTTACATGTTAACAATAAATATTACTAAAACCAATGTTAATAATGAATCTTCATTAATGTTACATGTTAACAACAAATATTACTAAAACCAAGGTTAATACTGAATCTTCATTAATGTTCCATGTTAACAACAAGTATTACTAAAACCAATGATAATAATGAATCTTCATTAATGTTACATGTTAACAACAACTATTACTAAAACCAATGTTAATACTGAATCTTCATTAATGTT
>NW_013857601.1:0-348 GCF_000517525.1 Limulus polyphemus
GTAAATAGTTTGTCGAAATTTAGGATACATGAATTACAGGTTGCTGGTTTTTGTTATTATACTAATGTAAATAGCTTGTCAAAATTTAGGATACATGTATTACAGGTTGCTGTTTTTTGTTATTATACTAATGTAAATAGCTTGTCGTAATTTAGGATACACGAATTACAGGTTGCTGGTTGTTTGTTATTATACTAATGTAAATAGCTTGTCGTAATTTAGGAGACATGTATTACAGGTTGCTGGTTGTTTGTTATTATACTAATGTAAATAGCTTGTCAAAATTTAGGATACATGTATTACAGGTTGCTGTTTTTTTGTTATTATACTAATGTAAATAGCTTGTCG
>NW_013857602.1:0-348 GCF_000517525.1 Limulus polyphemus
AATTGTCATATTTTTGCTGTAAGTCATTAAGAATATTGTTATCAATATTATGTATTTAATTGAAATAATACAGAACAAATAAAGATTTTCTTTCCAACCTCATTTGATTATTACCAACTAATGCTGTGGAGTATCCAGCTCATCAAAAGAGACCTTTTCTCAACATATAGTCCTTTTATTTATTTCATTGTTCAACGAACTTCATTAGTTCACTTCAATAAAATGAAGATTTCATGTTACCAGCCTAACAGCGTACAGAAGGTAAATAAAAGTCATAAAAGGGTGGATTATGAAGCAAACGGGAAAGGAATGAACTTTTCATCCATATTCCTTAATTATAGTGTTGTG
>NW_013857603.1:0-434 GCF_000517525.1 Limulus polyphemus
GGCACAACTACTCCACGAACACTTAGGTGTAACTCTAGTTACCGAATTTATAACCACTATACTCATCTTTAGCCTTACTTGGTAAAAGTACTCCATGAACACCTAGGTGTAACTCTAGTTATAGAATTTATAACCACCATTCTCATCTTTAGCCTTTCTTGGTACAACTACTCCATGAACACCTAGGAGTAACTCTAGTTAAAGAATTTATAACCACCATCTCATCTTTAGCATTACTTGGTACAACTATTCCATAAACACCTAGGTGTAACTATAGTTTCAGAATTTATAACCACTATATTCATCTTTAGCCTTACTTGGTACAACTACTCCATGAATACTTAGGTATAACTCTTGTTACCGAATTTATAACCACCATATTCATCTTTATCCTTACTTGGTACAACAACTACATGAACACCTAGGTGTAACTC
>NW_013857604.1:0-348 GCF_000517525.1 Limulus polyphemus
GTAAAGTATGGTTAACAGCGCCACCTGATCTCTCACTTGTTCATTTAGTCTCGGTGTTGTTCAAATTTCAAGATATACCAAATTAAAGTTCGTTCATGGAATTTTGGATTCGGTTAATCTTGTGATTCGAACAAGGGGTTTATGTCTAAAATTATCGTTACCGCCCGGATTCTCCCTAAATATGCGACACCACGATATTTGTCACTTTAAATACGAGCAGTCTTCATGGATGTTTCATCATTTAGTTGAATGAAACCATTTGTACAGTGTTCATTCTCCTAATTCCATACGAAGGCTACCAGCTTTTTAGTTGTTACAACAATACGTGTAACGTTATGCTATGAAAAA
>NW_013857605.1:0-348 GCF_000517525.1 Limulus polyphemus
TTTCCATATTTTTTTCTTCGTTCCACTTCTGACACCAATTTGTTACGTCTCCGTTTGTTAATTAAATTTCCGTAACTTCGTTCCGACGAAACTTTAACGACACAAGTCCTTTCTTAATAAAACTGGTTTATTCTTTCCGAATACAACTTTACGATACACTCAACTTCAACAATCGCGCTAAACAAACGCTATAACAACGAACGTGCTCAATAATACTTCTGACTGCGGATCAATTACTCACTGTCTACACACACATTACGTTATTCACGTTGTCCCCTCTTTTATATACCAAACTACCCTGTATCTAGTAAATACTAGAGCATTCGTCAAAGTACAGGATAGTTCTAG
>NW_013857606.1:0-435 GCF_000517525.1 Limulus polyphemus
GGTTTAACTACAGATCAGTTTGTTTGACAGGTTTAACTACAGATCAGTTTGTTTGACAGGTTTAACAACAGATCAGTTTGTTTGTCAGGTTTAACAACAGATCAGTTTGTTTGACAGGTTTAACAACAGATCAGTTTGTTTGACAGGTTAAACAACAGATCAGTTTGTTTGACAGGTTAAACAACAGTTCAGTTTGTTTGACTGGTTTAACTACAGATCAGTTTGTTTGACAGGTTTAACAACAGATCAGTTTGTTTGTCAGGTTTAACTACAGATCAGTTTGTTTGTCAGGTTTAACTACAGATCAGTTTGTTTGACAGGTTTAACTAAAGATCAGTTTGTTTGTCAGGTTTAACAACAGATCAGTTTGTTTGACAGGTTAAACAACAGATTAGTTTGTTTGACAGGTTAAACAACAGATCAGTTTGTTTGACT
>NW_013857607.1:0-348 GCF_000517525.1 Limulus polyphemus
GACGGAGACCAGCATGGAAGAAGATACGTCCCGTAAAATTAAGAGACTTTATTGAATTATAATTTTGTGTTTGTAAGTTCTGTACATTTAATTAAGTTATTGTTAATTATTTATTGGTTTAATGTACGTGGCTATTGTTCGGGACGAACAATACTAAGGAAGGGGCAGTGTTACGACAGCAGAGGTCACGTGACGCTAGTAACACGCCATGCACTTCTAGAACGTTCATGAAGCATCAGGAAACTACTAGATATGGGGTAGTCTGTATACATAAGAAGGTCACAACGTGACGGCAACAATGTGTAATTGAACTGTGGACAGGGTATTGTTGAGTTGAGCACGTGAGAC
>NW_013857608.1:0-348 GCF_000517525.1 Limulus polyphemus
TGACCTCTATAAGAAGAGCATAGTCCATTTGTCATCATCATTATGCTGACGTCTTTTCGAAAGGAGATCATGACCTCGGATGCACAAACCTGGTAGAGCACAGAATAAACACAGGCAATCACCATCCGATAAAGATCCCTCCAAGGAGAATAGCTCCAGCAAAGCGACAAAAGATAGAGAAGGTCATGGACGGTCTAATTAAGGAAGGGATAGTCGAGAAGTCAGATAGTCCCTGGTCAGCTCCCGTTGTATTAGTCCAGAAGAAGGATGGGACCCAACGTTGCTGTGTGGACTTCAGGGCTCTTAACATCATTTAGTTATGGCCAAGGTCTCTGGCAATACCGAGTG
>NW_013857609.1:0-347 GCF_000517525.1 Limulus polyphemus
CCTCATAAAGGTGTATTATAGAACATGCTCCTGGTAAAGATGTATTATAGAACATGCTCCTGATAAAGGTGTATTATAAAAAATGCACCTCATAAAGGTGTGTTATAGAACATGCTCCTCATAAAGGTGTATTATAGAACATGCTCCTGGTAATGGTGTATTATAGAACATGCACCTGATAAAGGTGTATTATAGAACATGCTCCTGATAAAGGTGTATTATAAAAAATGCACCTCATAAAGGTGTGTTATAGAACATGCTCCTCATAAAGGTGTATTATAGAACATGCTCCTGGTAATGGTGTATTATAGAACATGCACCTGATAAAGGTGTATTATAGAACATGC
>NW_013857610.1:0-348 GCF_000517525.1 Limulus polyphemus
GAAAGTACATAGTATCGTTAAATCTTGTGGCTTGTTAGTGATAGTATACAGTATTATTAAATCTTGTCTTCTTTTTGATAGTACATAGTATTGTTAAATCTTGTGTCTTCTTATTGACAGTACACATAATCGTTAAATCTTGTGGCTTGTTATTGATAGTACACAGTATCGTTAAATCTTGTCTTCTTTTTGATAGTACATAGTATTGTTAAATCTTGTGTCTTCTTATTGACAGTACACAGTATCGTTAAATCTTGTGTCTTCTTATTGACAGTACACAACATTGTTAAAACTTTGTCTTTTTATTGACAGTACCCAACATTGTTAAAACTTGTGTCTTTTTATTGA
>NW_013857611.1:0-348 GCF_000517525.1 Limulus polyphemus
AAGTAACAACTTACGTGGTTGGATTATAGAAATACTAACTAAATAGGAAGCATGCTTTAAATAACAACTTACGTGGTGGGATCATAGAAATACTAACTAAATAGGAAGCATGCTTTAAATAACAACTTACGTGGTTGGATTATAGAAATAGTAACTAAATAGGAAGCATGCTTTAAATAACAACTTACGTGGTGGGATTATAGAAATACTAACTAAATAGGAAGCATGCTTTAAATAACAACTTACGTGGTGGGATCATAGAAATACTAACTAAATAGGAAGCATGCTTTAAGTAACAACTTACGTGGTTGGATTATAGAAATACTAACTAAATAGGAAGCATGCTTT
>NW_013857612.1:0-341 GCF_000517525.1 Limulus polyphemus
ATACAGTAGAGATGTAAAGTAGATATATACAGTAGATATATACAGTAGAGATGTAAAGTAGATATATACAGTAGAGATGTAAAGTAGATATATACAGTAGAGATGTAAAGTAGATATATACAGTAGAAGATGTAAAGTAAAGATATATACAGTAGAGATGTAGAGATGTAAAGTAAAGATAATCAGTAGAGATGTAAAGTAGATATATACAGTAAAGATGTAGAGATGTAAAGTAAAGATATAAAGTAGATATATACAGTAGAGATGTAAAGTAGATATATACAGTAGAGATATGCAGTAGAGATGTAGATATATACAGTAGAGATGTAAGTAGATATATA
>NW_013857613.1:0-348 GCF_000517525.1 Limulus polyphemus
ACTTACTTTAACCTAGAAACCAACTACTTACATTAATCCAGAAACCACCTACTTACTTTAACCTATAAACTACCTACTTACATTAATCCAGAAACCACCTACTTACATTAATCCAATAACCACCTACTTACATTAATCCAGAAACCACCCACTTACATTAATCCAGAAACCACCCACTTACATTAATCCAGAAACAAATACTTACTTTAACTCAGAAACAATCTACTTACATTAACCTATAAACTACCTACTTACAATAATCCAGAAACCACCTACTTACATTAATCCAGAAACCACCTACTTACTTTAACCTAGAAACCAACTACTTACATTAATCCATAAACCACC
>NW_013857614.1:0-348 GCF_000517525.1 Limulus polyphemus
ATGAATATTACTATTAGTGTAGAACAGTTCTGTGATTTTAGTTATGACCAGTGTGAATATTACTATTAGTGTAGAACAGTTCTGTGATATTAGGTGTGAATAGTCCTGTAATTTTAGTTATGTCCAGTGTGAATATTACTGTTAGTGTAGAACAGTTCTGTGATTTTAGTTATGACCAGTGTGAATATTACTATTAGTGTAGAACAGTTCTGTAATTTTAGTTATGTCCAGTGTGAATATTACTATTAGTGTAGAACAGTTCTGTAATTTTAGTTATGTCCAGTGTGAATATTACTATTAGTGTAGAACAGTTCTGTGATTTTTAGTTATGTCCAGTGTGAATATTAC
>NW_013857615.1:0-474 GCF_000517525.1 Limulus polyphemus
GTCTTGTTATTGATAGTACACAGTATCGTTAAATCTTATGTCTTCTTATCGAAAATGAACAGTATTGTTAAATCTTGTGTCTTCTTATTGACAGTACACAATATTGTTAAATCTTTTGTCGTCTTATTGATAGTACACAGTAATGTTAAATCTTTTGTCTTCTTATTGACAGTACACAGTATTTTTAAATCTCGTGTCTTCTTATTGACAGTACATAGTATCGTTAAATCTTTTGGCTTGTTAGTGATAGTACACAGTATCGTTAAATTTTGTCTTCTTATTGATAGTACATAGGATTGTTAAATCTTGTGGCTTGTTAGTGACAGTACACAGTATCGTTAAATTATGTTTCTTCTTATCGAAAGAGAACAGTGTTGTTAAATCTAGTGTCTTCTTATTGACAGTACACAGTATTGTTAAATCTCATGGGCCTTTATTGATAGTACACAGTATCGTTAAATCTTATGGGCCTTT
>NW_013857616.1:0-349 GCF_000517525.1 Limulus polyphemus
AGTGATAGAAACCAGGTAGTCATATACAGGGTTGGAATGATAGAAACCAGGGTGTCATATACAGGTTAGGAGTGATAAAAACCAGTGTTAGAATGATAGAAGCCAGAGTGTCATATACAGGGTTGGTGTGATAAAAACCAGGGTGCCATATACAGGGTTGTAATGATAGAAACCAGGGTGTCATATATAGGATGAGAGTGATAGAAACCAGTGTTGGAATGATAGAAGCCAGAGTGTCATATACAGGGTTGGTGTGATAAAAACCAGGGTGCCATATACAGGGTTGGAATGATAGAAACCGGCGTGTCATATACAGGGTTGTAATGATAGAAACCAGGGTGTCAGATAC
>NW_013857617.1:0-347 GCF_000517525.1 Limulus polyphemus
CTCTTGTTTATTTTGCTGTTCGAGCTGCCATTGTTGCAGGTTTTCTTGCAACTGCTGTTGTCTCTCTTCTTGTTTCTTTTCTTTTTCCTCTAACAACTGTTGTAATTTCTCTTCTTGTTTCTTTTCTCGTTCTTCTTGTTTCTTTTCTTGTTTTTGTATTGCTGCCATCAAATCTGCTAGGCTGTAGTCTGATTTGCCGCTTCTCGTTTCCATTTTTTCTTCTCTTTTTTTTTTCATCCCACTCTCTGACACCAATTTGTTACATCTCCGTTTGTTAATTAATTTTCCGTAACTTCGTTCCGACGAAACTTAAGCGACACAAGTCTTTACTTAATAAAACTGGTTTA
>NW_013857618.1:0-346 GCF_000517525.1 Limulus polyphemus
CCCTGTAGACTTCTGACTGGTTTTGGGTTCCGTACCTAGTTCTAGAGCCTCTACCAGTGCTCTATAGTTGTGTCTGTCGGCTGCTGTCAACTGTCCAAGTATTTCCAGTGGTTGTCCCTTCAAGCTCGTCGCCAGATATACAGCTTTCTGTTCCTCTGTCCATCCATTCATCTCTGCCAGTAGCTCAAATTGTGCTCTATATGCTTCCCACGGAGCCTTCCCATCGAATTCCTGTGGCTTTCTTCGTACTGGATCACTCCTAATACTGGCATTCATATCTGGGATGTGACTTCTAACGGGACTGAATATGTCTGCATTAGGGTTTAACTGCGGGCTCTGTAAGGGG
>NW_013857619.1:0-605 GCF_000517525.1 Limulus polyphemus
GAAAATGAAGTTTATATATATTTTCAACATTTTAAGATGGTTAACCAAACCATGGAATGGCCCACCGAAAAATGGTCATTATTATTACAAAGTGAAAGAGCGGCTGTTTCCTGTAGTGTTTTACCTTTCTTTTCATCCAAGTAAGTTCTGAAGGCGTCACGTGCACAATGTTTAAATTCCTTAATTAGACATAATTGTCTTAGTTTGTCGAAACTGTTGCCAATATGCTTAGAATTACACCATCGATCAAAATAAACCTCTTTTTCGTGAGCCAATACCATATAAGTTTGATTATCTTGTTTGTGATAACCTCGAAACTTTTGGCGATTAGCCTCTGGTTCTAATTCGTGTGCTTTGAGAATAGCTGCTTTAATTTTATCATAATTCATACAGTCTTCTAAGGAGAGAGTGGCATAAGTTTCTTGGGCTTTACCAGTTAAAATGAATTGAACAGATGATATATTTGTTGAGATGATAGTAATTTCTTTTTATAAAAAGTGGTTTTATGTTTTAAAGTGTAATCCTAAAGTTGAGGATCCTTCTAAAAACTCCAGTTCCTCTAGTTCCGAAATCTTCTGACAGTCAGGATAAAACTTCTTTAAAAC
>NW_013857620.1:0-348 GCF_000517525.1 Limulus polyphemus
ATAAAAACAATAGTCATGCTTTTCTTATTATCCTTGCTTGTTCTACACTAATAAATACAATAGTCACGCTTTTCTTATAATCCTTCCTTGTTCTACACCAATAAACACAATGGTCATGCTTTTCTTATTATCTTTCTAGTTCTACACTAATAAATACAATAGTCGCGCCTTTCTTATTATCCTTGCTAGTTCTACACTAATAAATACAATAGTCGTGCTTTTCTTATTATCCTTGCTTGTTCTACACTAATAAACACAATAGTCATGTTTTTCTTATTATCCTTGCTAGTTCTGCACTAATAAACACAATAGTCATGCTTTTCATATTATCCTTGCTAGTTCTGCATT
>NW_013857621.1:0-585 GCF_000517525.1 Limulus polyphemus
AACTAGTACAACTTGTTGAAATAAATTAATTATTTTGTATTTATTCTTTGTGTGTGAGTAACTGTATACATTTTGTTTTTAAAAAGTAAGGTGAAAATTAAGTCAGTGTATAGTTTTGTTTGTTTGTAGTTAAGCACAAAGCTGCACAATGGGCAATTGGTGATCTGCCCACCACAGGTACAAAAACCTGGTTTCAAGCATTGTAAGTCCGCAGACATACTGTTGTGGCACTTGGGGGCTATATTATTCTGTTTGTTTGTTTGTATTTAAGCACAAAGCTACACAATGGGCTATCTGTGCTCTGCCCATCACTGGTATCAAAACACAGTTTCTAGCATTGTAAGTCCACAGACATACTGCTATGCCATTGGAGGGCCAGTGTATAGTTAAAATCACATAGTATAGTTTAGTTAAAATAGTTAATTGATTATTATTATATACATTTTCCTTTATTAACTTCTTTAACTTTAACTTCTTTTTTAACTGACTAGTTTTAGCCTAATAGCGGATAACTCCCGAATCTCGTTTTCTTTCATTAGCTGGCGCTTTTATAAGTTACTTCGAAACATTTACTGGTGGCGAGAG
>NW_013857622.1:0-348 GCF_000517525.1 Limulus polyphemus
GTGAGTAAAGAGTTAGTGTGTACTTCGTCTATACGATTCATAAGGTGAGTAAAGAGTTAGTGTGTACTTCGTCTATACGATTCATAAAGTGACTAAAGAGTTAGTGTGAACTTCGTCTATACGATTCATAAGGTGAGTAAAGAGTTAGTGTGTACTTCGTCTATACGATTCATAAAGTGACTAAAGAGTTATTGTGAACTTCGTCTATACGATTCATAAGGTGAGTAAAGAGTTAGTGTGAACTAGGTCTATACGATTCATAAAGTGAGTAAAGAGTTAGTGAACTTCGTATATACGATTCATAAAGTGAGTAAAGAGTTAGTGTGAACTTCGTCTGTACGATTCATA
>NW_013857623.1:0-348 GCF_000517525.1 Limulus polyphemus
ACTTGATAAAGCAGTTTTATTATTTGGAATGGGTTAAAAACACTTATCTTGTATGTATTTTTTATACAAGATTATTATACATGAAGATATCAAACTTGAGAAAGCAGTTTTATTATTTGGAATGGTTAAAAGCACTTATCTTGTAAGTATTTTTTATACAAGATTATTATACGTGAAGATATCAAACTTGAGAAAGCAGTTTTATTATTTGGAATGGGTTAAAAACACTTATCTTGTATGTATTTTCTATACAAGATTATTATACATGAAGATATCAAACTTGAGAAAGCAGTTTTATTATTTGGGATGGTTAAAAGCACTTATCTTGTAAGTATTTTTTATACAAGA
>NW_013857624.1:0-348 GCF_000517525.1 Limulus polyphemus
GATGTGTCCTGTCAATAAGAAGACACAAGATTTAACAAAAATGTGTACTGTTAATAAGAAGACACAAGATTTAACGATACTGTGTACTTTCAATAACAAGACACAAGACTTAACAAAACTGTGTACTGTCAATAAGAAGACACACGATTTAACAATACTGTGTACTATCAATAAAAAGACACAAGATTTAACGATACTGTGTACTCTCAATAAGAAGACACAAGATTTAACAATACTGTGCACTGTCAATAAGAAGACACAAGATTTAACAATACTTTGTACTATCAATAAGAAGACACACGATTTAGCAATACTGTGTACTATCAATAAAAAGACACAAGATTTATT
>NW_013857625.1:0-379 GCF_000517525.1 Limulus polyphemus
TTTAACGATACTGTGTACTATACATAACAAGTCATAAGATTTAATGATACTGTGTACTATCAATAACAAGCCAAAGATTTAACGATACTGTGTACTGTTAATAAAAAGATACAGGATTAATCAATATTGTGTCATGTCAATAAGAAGATACATGATTTATATATACTGTGTACTGTCAAAAAGAAGACACAAGATTTAACGATACTGTGTACTATCAATAAGAAGACAAGATTTACCAATACTGATGACGACAAAACCTTGCCGAAACGTTGTACATTTGCTGTCATGTTAAACTTATATTAAAGTTTTTCTTCATTACCCATTTAAGCCGTCTCCAGCCATTATTACCAATACTGTGTTACTGTCAATAAGCAGACAC
>NW_013857626.1:0-348 GCF_000517525.1 Limulus polyphemus
GTGCTTTATCACAACAATGTGATAAAACACTGAAAACAACGGGCTTTATTACAACAATGTTATCAAACACTGAAAACAACGTGCTTTACCACAACAATGTTATCAAACACGGAAAACAACGTGCTTTATCACAACAATACTATCAAACACTGAAAACAACGTGCTTTATCACGAAAATGTTATCAAACACGGAAAACAACGTTCTTTATCACAACAATGTGATAAAACACTGAAAACAACGTGCTTTATCACAACAATGTTATCAAACACGGAAAACAACGTTCTTTATCACAACAATGTTATCAAACACTGAAAACAACGTGCTTTATCACAACAATGTTATCAAGT
>NW_013857627.1:0-348 GCF_000517525.1 Limulus polyphemus
CCTTTCTGGTCTACTCAGGACCCTACTGAAGTAGGCCACCACATATTTGTTTTTCGCCCACTTTCTGAGACAACACTCCTCCAATTCCGACATTACTAGCATCACAATCCAGTATGTACGCCAGTGAGGGATCTGAAAGCTTTTAAAGTGGAGCAGAGGCCAATTTTTCCTTCAACGTCTTGAAAGAATGTTGGCAAGAAACTGCCCATTCAAATTTCTGGCCTTTTTTAGTCAAATCATGTAGTGGAGCAGCTATAGTTGCAAAGTCCTTCACAAATTTGCGGTAATAAGTACAGAGTCCCAAGAAACTTCTTAGTTCTCCCACATTGTCTGGTGTTGGCCAGTCAT
>NW_013857628.1:0-347 GCF_000517525.1 Limulus polyphemus
GTTATTTATGCCTGTGATTATTCTCACATTGGAGTGTTTGCTACAGGACAGTTATAGACACTTATTTATGCCTGTAATTATTCTCACATTGGACTGTGTGCTACAGGACAGTTATAGACAATTATTTATGCCTGCGATTATTCTCACATTGGACTGTGTGCTACAGGACAGTTATAGAAAATTCTTTATGCCTGTGTTTATTCTCAGATTGAACTGTGTGCTACAGAACAGTTATAGACAATTGTTTATGCCTGTAATTATTCTCACATTGGACTGTGTGCTACAGGACAGTTATAGACAGTTATTTATGTCCTGTGTATTATTTTCTACTATTGGACTGTGTGCTA
>NW_013857629.1:0-558 GCF_000517525.1 Limulus polyphemus
GATAGAATATTCTTTGTTCAACAGACGACAGAACACTATTTTGTTATACAGACAATAGAAAACTCTTTGTTATAAAGCCGATAGAATATTCTTTGTTCAACAGACGACAGAACACTATTTTGTTATACAGACAATAAAAAACTCTTTGTTATACAGCCGATAGAATACTCTTTGTTTAACAGACGACAGAAAACTATTTTGCTATACAGACAATAGAATACTACATGGTTATACATGTGATACAGTACTACTTTGTTACAGATGTGATACAATACTACTTTGTTATACATGTGATACAATACTACTTTGTTATACATGTGATACAATACTACTTTGTTACAGATGTGATGATACAATACTACTTTGTTATAGATGTGATACAATACTAACATGTGATACAATACTACTTTGTTTACAAAGTAGTATTGTATCATGTCTATAACAAAGTAGTATTGTATCACATGTATAACAAAATAGTATTGTATCACATGTATAACAAAATAGTATTGTATCACATGTATAACAAGGTAGTTTTAGTAGTATTGTATCACATGTATT
>NW_013857630.1:0-788 GCF_000517525.1 Limulus polyphemus
CACCTACGACAAAGATTTTACTGGATAGGTATGAGGCGAGATGTGGAAGAATGGTGCAGGACATGCAGTACATGTAGTGCTAAAAGGGGACTCAAGCGTAACGGACGCCCACCTTATGAAGAGGTTGCTGAAAATGTGTCAGAGTTTCTGAAAGTGTTATCGGTAAAGGATGGATGATATTCACCATCAAGTATGATCAAACTTGAAAACGTCTGCTGAATCGATGAAGCTATCTTATGATAAGAGATCTACTGAAGTCAGCTTTGAACCAGAAGACAAGGTGTGGTTGTATAATCCCAGGAAGACAAAAGGTAAGTCTCCTAAGTTGTCTTCTCCATGGGAAGGCCCGCACCACTTTTGGCTTACCTCGCCGACCACATTTTATCCGGAAAGTCACGTCTGAGAGACGATCCACTATGTCATATCTTCAGGTGGCACGTCTTCAGCAGCGTCATTTGTTCCTTTGTTCACTTCGTCCCAACTGAAATGTCCTGGACCGTGATAACGCCAAAGCCTGTTGGCATGCTTCACCGTTTCCCTTCTCAAAACTGAGTAGAGTTTCTTCTTCGATGGTGGCTTTTAAGTGGTAGTAACTTCATCAAGACTGCTTCATCAGGAAATGTCCTATCGTCGGTAACAGTCACACTTCTTCCGTACTGGTCTCCGTCTGGTTGGCTTCTGCTTCACGTGGGGTTCATATACCGTGACTAGTGTCACGCCACCTCTCCAACCTTCGGGAATAGTCGGGAGATTACTAGATATAGGGTAGTCTGGTATATATGTAAGAG
>NW_013857631.1:0-407 GCF_000517525.1 Limulus polyphemus
CTTCTTATTGATAGTATACAGTATTGTTAAATCTTGTGTCTTCTTATTGACAGAACACGATATTGTTAAATCTTGTGTTTTCTTACTGACAGTACACATTATCGTTGAATATTGTGTCTTCTTATTGACCGGACACAGTATTGTTAAATCTTATATCTTTTTATTGACAGGACACATTATTGTTAAATCTGCTGTTTTCTTACTGACAGTACACATTATCGTTAAATCTTGTGTGTTGTTATTGACAGTACACAGTATAGTTAAATCTTGTGTCTTCTTATTGACAGTACACAGTATCGTTAAATCTTGTGTCTTCTTATTGACAGTGCAGAGTATCGTCTTATCTTGTGTCTTCTTATTGACAGGACACATTATTGTTAAATCTTATGTTTTCTTACTTACAGTAC
>NW_013857632.1:0-438 GCF_000517525.1 Limulus polyphemus
TACTAGGCTTCCCTCACTTGCCATAAATACCACACGTACTAGGCTTCCCTCACTTGCCATAAATACCACACGTACTAGGCTTCCCTCACTTGAGCAAATACCACAAGTACTAGGCTTCCCTCACTTGCCACAAATACCACACGTACTAGGCTTCCGTCACTTGCCACAAATACCACACGTAATAGGCTTCCCTCTTGCAATAAATACCACACGTACTAGGCTTCCTTCACTTGCCACAAATACCACACGTACTAGGCTTCCCTCACTTGCCATAAATACCACACGAACTAGGCTTCCCTCACTTGCCATAAATACCACACATACTAGGCTTCCCTCACTTGCAATAAATACCACACGTACTAGGCTTCCCTCACTTGCCATAAATACCACACGTATAGGCTTCCCTCACTTGCCATAAATACCACATACTAGGCTTCC
>NW_013857633.1:0-348 GCF_000517525.1 Limulus polyphemus
AATCAAATACATTAAAGGACGATTTACTGTCTTTAACACAGGGAGGATATATTAACCATGGACTTAATCAGCCCCAGACAACAGGATGCCCCTTCCAGACTCTGCAGTTAAACCCTAATGCAAACATCTTCAGTCCTGCCAGAAGTCACATTCCAAACATGAGTATCAGCAATAGGGGTGATCTAGTACGAAGAAAGCCACAGGAATTTGAAGGGAAGGCACCATGGGAAGCATATAGAGCACAATTTGAGCTCCTGACAGAAACAAATGGGTGGACAGAGGAGCAGAAGGCAGTGTACCTGGCAACGAGCTTGATGGGACAACCACTGGAAATACTTGGACAGTTGT
>NW_013857634.1:0-439 GCF_000517525.1 Limulus polyphemus
AGTACACAGTATTGATAAATCCTTTATCTTCTTATTGACAGGACACAGTATTGTTAAATCTAGTGTCTTCTTTTTGACAGGACACAGTATCGTTAAATCTTGTGTCTTCTTATTGACAGTAGACAGTATTGATAAATCCTTTATCTTGTTATTGACAGGATACAATATTGTTAAATTTTGTGTCTTCTTATTGACAGGACACAGTATTGTTAAATCTTGTGTCTCCTAATTGACAGTACACAGTGTTGATAAATCCTGTATCTTCTTATTGACAGGACACAGTATTTTTAAATCATGTGTCTTTTTATTGACAGTACACAGTATCGTTAAATCTTGTGGCTTGTTATTGGTTAAATTTTTTCTTTTCTTATTCACAGTACACAGTATTGATAAATTCTTTATCTTCTTAATGACAGGACACAGTATTGTTAAATTACGT
>NW_013857635.1:0-347 GCF_000517525.1 Limulus polyphemus
CTTGGAAAGAATTTCTACGGAAAATTAACAAACAAACAGAGGCGTAACAATATTTATTAAATAAAAAAGAATATCACATATTTACAATTCAACGATGAAACTGTTTAATTTGGCATTTTGTAATGGCTAAAAATTAAATGTTTCATAATTGTTTTCAGTGCTCAGTTCACAGAGTTACTAACTCCTCTGAAACTAGGCCCGGCATGGCCAGGTGGTTAGGGCGCTTGACTCGCTATCTGCGGGTAGCGAGTTCGAATCCCGTCACACCAAACATGCTCGCCCTTTCAGCCGTGGGGACGTTATAATGTGGCTATCAATTACCACTATTCGTTGGTAAAACAGTAGCC
>NW_013857636.1:0-348 GCF_000517525.1 Limulus polyphemus
TATATTTTCTATAATAATGAATTTATTAAAGTGTGTAAGGAGACCAGTGGACGTCTTTTTTCAGTAAATTGATGTGGAAAATCCATTAGCATTACGGTTAATGAGCATGTCTAAAAAAGGTAATTTATTATTATTTTCAACGTCACATGTAAATTTAATGGCAGGATGTTGTGAGTTAAGGTATTCTAAAAATTTTGAGCATTGATCACTTTGCCACCTGTAAAGTTAACCTTAGGCCTGTTCTATAACTTTACATGAGAGTCAACTTGACCTATTCAAACATCTGTAGATCAGAAAACCAGAAACTAAACCACTCTATATGAGAGTCAACTCGACCTATTCAACATC
>NW_013857637.1:0-348 GCF_000517525.1 Limulus polyphemus
TTGTACTGTCGATAAGAAGACACAAGATTTAACGATACTGTGTACTGTCAATAAGAAGACACAAGATTTAACGATACTGTGTACTGTCAATAAGAAGACACAAGATTTAACGATACTGTGTACTGTCAATAAGAAGACACAAGATTTAACGATACTGTGTACTGTCAATAAGAAGACACAAGATTTAACGATACTGTGTACTGTCAATAAGAAGACACAAGATTTAACTTACTGTGTTCTGTCAATATGAAGACACAATATTTAACGATACTGTGTACTTTCAATAAGAAGACACAAGATTTAACGATACTGTGTACTGTCAATAAGAACACACAAGATTTAACGATA
>NW_013857638.1:0-348 GCF_000517525.1 Limulus polyphemus
CTTTACTTGGTACAACTACTCCGTGAACACTTAGGTGTAACTATGGTTACAGAATTTATAACCGCTATACTCATCTTTAGCCTTACTTATACAACTACTCCATGAACACTTAGGTGTAACTCTAGTTACCGAATTTATAACCACCATATTCATATTTAGCCTTACTTTGTACAACTACTCCATGAACACCTAGGTGTAACTCTAGTTACACAACTTATAACCACCATACTCATCTTTAGTCTTACTTGGTACAACTACTCCATGAACACTTAGGTGTAACTCTAGTTACCGAATTTATAACTACCATATTCATCTTTAGCCTTACTTGGTACAACTACTCCATGAACA
>NW_013857639.1:0-488 GCF_000517525.1 Limulus polyphemus
ATAAATTCTGTAACTAGAGTTACACCTACATGTTCGTGGAGTTGTTATACCAAATAACGCTAAAGATGAGTATAGGGTTTAAACATTCGGTAACTAGAGTTACACCTAGGTATTCATGGAGCAGTTGTACCAAGTAAGGCTAAAATGAGTATGGTGGTTATAAATTCTGTAACTAGTGTTACACCTTGGTGTTGATTGAGTAGTTGTACCAAGTAAGGCTAAAGATGAGTATGGTGGTTATAAATTCGGAAACGAGAGTTACACCTAAGTGTTCATGGAGTAGATCTACCAAGTAAGGCTAAAGATGAGTATGGTGGTTTTAAATTCTATAACTAAAGTTACACCTAAGGGTGTTCATCGAGTAGTTGTACCAAGTAAGGCTAAAGATTATTATTGTGGTTATAAATTCTATATCTAGAGTTACACCTAGATGTTCGTGGAGTTGTTGTAACAAATAACGCAAAAGATTAGCATAGGGGTTAAACATT
>NW_013857640.1:0-348 GCF_000517525.1 Limulus polyphemus
GCTCAATACTCTATAGCAGACCACATAATTCCACAGTTTTACACTGCTCAAAACTCTATAGCAGACCTCTTATAATTTACAAAGCTGAAATCTCTATGGGAGTTCCCCAGTGTTTTACAGATTACACAGCTGAAAACTATGTAGGAGTTCCTCAGTGCTTTATAGTTTACACAGCTGTAATCTCTATGCAAGTCCCTCAAGTTTTTACAGTTTGCACAGCTGAAAATTATGTGAGAGTTTGTCGGTGTTTTACAGTTTACACAGTTGAAAACTCCGTGTGAGTTCCTAGGTGTTTTACAGTTTACACAGCTGAAAACTCTGTGGGAGTTCCTAGGTGTTTTACAGTTT
>NW_013857641.1:0-347 GCF_000517525.1 Limulus polyphemus
AGTGGTTGCTCTTCACTGAAGAATAATAAGTAATGATCCATGGTAAATATTCTTATGGGGTTGTTGTCTTCTGGTAAATATTCTTATAGAGTTGTTTATTTCTGGTAAATATTCTTATGGGCTTGTTGTCTTCTGGTAAATATTCTTAAGGGTTGTTGACTTCTGTTAACTATTCTTATGGGGTTGTTTATTTCTGGTAAATATTCTTATGGGCTTGTTGTCTTCTGGTAAATATTCTTAAGGGTTGTTGACTTCTGTTAACTATTCTTATGGGGTTGATGACTTCTGGTAAATATTTTTATGGGATTGTTGACTTTTGGTAAATATTCTTATGGGGTTGTTGACTT
>NW_013857642.1:0-554 GCF_000517525.1 Limulus polyphemus
ACTGCATCATCCAATTTTTTCACATCTCGGAATCATTGTCTGTTTAAGGCCCTAATGTACATAGGTGCAAATGGACGATGCAGTACTGTTTAATCATAACATCAACAGCTCATAGGTTTTTCGGGTATTGCATCAAAATTTTAATACTGAAATCGTTTCATTGAATTTGTTTATCAAATACAACAAGATTTCTGTCTTAAAATTAGCAAATCAATTAAAATGTTTACATTAACTGTCATATAGCAACACGTTAAATTGGTTATAAATAATTTACTTAAGTCAGTTAGCTAGCTATAACGTACAAAATGCGTTAGTGTTCATACCGGTCTACTTTGTGGGTCACAAAAATAGTTTCTTCTGGGATTTCGTAGTGGCACATTATAACTAGCTAACTGACTTAAGTAAAAGAATCAAAATGTTGTGGTCTACTTTGTGTTACAAAAATAGTTTCTTCTGGGATTTCGTAGACAACATTTTGATTCTTTTACTTAAGTCAGTTAGCTAGTTATAATGTGCCAGTCTACTTTGTGTTACAAGAATAGTTTCTTCGTGGG
>NW_013857643.1:0-356 GCF_000517525.1 Limulus polyphemus
CTGTAACGGTAAGCGAATTGAAATATTGAATAATTTATAAAGTCTGTCATCTTGCACTTTCGGAAGCTGAGTCACCACTAGAACAATGTTGACATGATTTTGTTTTATTCTTTTAACATCCAAGATATAATGAAAGACGGACTTTAGGAAGGGTTTTAATAAAATCTTATAACCATCTGAGATGTTGTGCGTTGTCAAATGTCCTGAATGAAAACAGCTGTTTCTCATATTGAAACATTAAAACCGTTCACGGGTAAAAACAAAATAACCTATCCTGCCTAACTAGTGGTATTGTTATTTTATATTTTCTAATATCTATCTGTCTTGACGTTAAAAGATCTTGCGCTACGATTTTC
>NW_013857644.1:0-348 GCF_000517525.1 Limulus polyphemus
ATATATTATTCATACCTTCGGTGTATAGGATGCAAAAAGAATTTGACATAAAATTTTGGGGTAAAAAAGTGAGTCTTATACACCGAAAAATAAGGTAGTCACTTCGGGATTTTCAAGAATTAGAAGAGTGTATAATAATAGTATTCCTACCATAGTATTGTTCCAGTATAAATTCTTCCCGATGAACTTCAGCGATGAAAGTTCTTTCTTAAATAAAACTAACTTATTGTTGCGTCAGCGAGATCACGTGACTATTCTCACGCCCTCTGCTTTCTAGAACTATCCTGTACCTTGGCGAGGCCCGGCATGGCCAGGTGGATAAGGCGCTCGACTCACAATCTGAGGGTT
>NW_013857645.1:0-348 GCF_000517525.1 Limulus polyphemus
TTATCGTTAAATCTTGTGTCTTCTTATTGACAGGACACATTATTGTTAAATCTTATGTTTTCTTACTGACAGTACACATTATCGTTGAATATTGTGTCTTCTTATTGACAGTACACAGTATTGTTAAATCTTATGTCTTTTTATTGACAGGACACATTATTGTTAGATCTTCTGTTTTTTTACTGACAGTACAGATTATCGTTAAATCTTGTGTGTTGTTATTGACAGTACACAGTATAGTTAAATCTTGTGTTTTCTTCTTGAAAATACACAGTATCTTTAAATCTTGTGTCTTCTTATTGACAGTACACAGTATCGTTAAATCTTGTGTCTTCTTATTGATAGTAC
>NW_013857646.1:0-734 GCF_000517525.1 Limulus polyphemus
TTTGGCATGTATGATTATTTATAATATATATTATTCAAAGCAACATTCAAAGTAAAGAAAAACCCGCTTGATATAAATGCGCACAGAAGTTTCGGGGTATCCATTCTTCACAATTTTGAGATCAGAAGTCAATATGCTTGAGATAGAATGTAATGCTTATAACAATATAAGTTAATTTTTTATATTTTACAGGAGTTGTGTATGGGGACAAAGCACGTTAGTACATACAAATAGTACTGTTATAAATGTTTAAATGGCCAATAATAATAATTAAGTGAAAGCTATTACCTTATATGGTGAAAACCTTCCTTATTATAACGGCTAAAGTTGTAACAGCTTTTCACACTTTAATCAATAAGAAATAGGCTTACCAGAGTTCGTAAGTTTTGAGAAAGATCTGAAACTTTTGATAAAGATTGATATATTTATATGGGTAGCAAGATTTTTTCAGTTTTCTCAGAAGCCAGACAAAATATAACTGGTAAGTTTTGCTGGTTAGTATTACAAATCATTATAGAAGCATAGGCCTAACATTAGAAATAATAACTTAATTAAAATTAAAGAGAAACATACCTCATAGTCGTGAGTGACATATTCATACAAACAAAATAGTGGTTTATAAATACTACCTATAAGCCTAATGTAAATACATACAGGGTAAGTCGAGATCATCACCAACACTTCAATCCCCACAAAACAATGCCAGCTCGTATATCCAAGAAAGTGTTGTTGTT
>NW_013857647.1:0-348 GCF_000517525.1 Limulus polyphemus
GATATACAAGCCACTATCCATCTGTAATAAAAGACCTACCAGCCACAATCCATCTATAATAAAACACATACCAGTAACTATCCATCTATGATAAAAGACCTATCAGCCACTATCCATTAATAATAAAACACCTACCAGTCAATATCCATCTATAATAAAAGAATTACCCGTCACTATCCATCCATAATTAAAGACCTACCAGCCACTATCCATGTATAATGAAAGACCTACCAACCACTATATATCTGTAATAAAAGACCTATCAGCTTCTATCCATCTGTAATAAATGACCTACAAGCCATTCTCTATCTATAGTAATAGACCTATCAGCCACTATCCATCTATAAT
>NW_013857648.1:0-252 GCF_000517525.1 Limulus polyphemus
AACACTCATTTAAAAATCATAATAGGCTTAATACTAATGTTTTACGATAAGTATAACTTTATAAGTATTGTTACCTGAATATTCTTTGGGAAGGTAGTTACTAAATATTGTTAAAACAATAAGATGCTAAATGATAATTTCAACAGTGATTATGCTATAAACGTATCTTAGCAACGTTATGTTAGTAAAACTTTTTTCGAAGATTTAGTCAAGTACTCCAAAGCCTACGCATATCAATATTATATCTTAAAT
>NW_013857649.1:0-492 GCF_000517525.1 Limulus polyphemus
TGGTATGTTACTACCCGTTTAAATGTCGTTAATATCTATTGTTGTTTAATGTTAGTCTTTGACACTGGTATGTTACTACCTGTTTGAATGTCGTTAATATGTACTGTTGTTTAATGTTGGTCTTTGACACTGGTATGTTACTACCTGTTTAAATGTCGTTAATATATACAGTTGTTTAATGTTGGTCTTTGACATTGGTATGTTACTACTTGTTTAAATGTCGTTAATATCTACTGTTGTTTAATGTTGATCTTTGACATTGGTATGTTACTACCTTTTTAAATGCCGTTAATATCTACTGTTGTTTAATGTTGGTCTTTGACATTGGTATGATACTACCTTTTTGAATGTCGTTAATATCTACTGTTGTTTAATGTTCTTTGACACTGGTATGTTACTACCTGTTTAAATGTCGTTAATATCTACTGTTGTTTAATGGTTTTCTTGACACTGGTATGTTACTACCTGTTTAAATGTTGTTAATATCTAGTG
>NW_013857650.1:0-926 GCF_000517525.1 Limulus polyphemus
ACAGCACATGTATAAAATGATGCGATGTGAGAAATGTCAAGATTTTGTTCTGTTATGAGATGTCACCTTCAACTAAAACTAATTTACTTGTCTCAAGACAATATTCTAAACGTATTGATTTTTTAAAGCGACATCCTTATCTAGTCGTCATATGCCGACGACGCGTTTTGTTCAATAAAGAACTATTCAGGCGGCTGAGATACAACGAACACAGTAGCGGTAGGAACATTATTTATATAGTCCATCTGTTACAACAGAAATTGTAATATTTTGCAAATATCCCCTGTCGCCTCAGGGATCAGTGAAGCATTACCATAGTGTTGAAATTTACATTACACAATGGCATGGAAGAATTAGCCCCATAAAATGGAAGGAATGGCAAGATATTATCTTGTCCTAACACTTTTCCTCAGTACTGTATTTCAATAGTGGTTTACAAACTTGTAGAATGCGTTCACACCGTTACAACATATTTAATCAAAGTTTCCTTTGGGATTTTATTCCAAATGTCTCTAATACACTGCCATAAAGTTTCTTTGGAAGTAACTTTTGATTTGTCAAGTTTTTGATCTATCAAATCCCAGATCTGCTCAACTTGGTTGAGATCGGGGCTCTGTGGAGGCCATTGCATCATTTGAAAGACTCCAGCAGCTTCTTTCTTAGCTAAGTAATTTCTGCCTAGGTTGGATGAGTGTTGGGGGTCATTATCTTCTTGGTAGTAGAATCCTTTACCAATAATACGCTAACCACTTGGTATACCATGACGGATCATTATCTGATGGTATTTGCGCTGGTCTATTATTCCATCTAATTGCCTGAAATACTGTCTGTAGTTATTAAAGCAAACATATTAAATGTTTGCTGAACTCAAGCACTTCCACTGAGTTTCTGTTATAATAAATATGAAGATTAATACAATTTTGATG
>NW_013857651.1:0-349 GCF_000517525.1 Limulus polyphemus
TACTGGTCTGTTATAAACTAGCTAAAGGATTTCAATCTTTTGGGCAGTATTAACCAGTACGTTCTACCCTACTTGTCTGTTATGAATTAGCTAAAGGATTTCAATCTTTTGGGCAGTATTAACCAGTACTTTCTACCCTACTTGTCTGTTATAAATTACGTTATAGGATTTCAATCTTCTGGGCGGTATTAACCAGTACTTTCTACCCTACTTGTCTGTTATAAATTAGCTAAAGGATTTCAATCTTTTGGGCAGTATTAACCAGTACGTTCTACCCTACTTGTCTGTTATAAATTACGTTATAGGATTTCAATCTTCTGGGCAGTATTAACCAGTACGTTCTACCCTA
>NW_013857652.1:0-366 GCF_000517525.1 Limulus polyphemus
AAGTAGTATATAAGACGAGTTTAGTCATGAAGTAGTATATTAGACGAGTTTAGTCATGTAGTAGTATATTAAACAAGTTTAGTCATGTAATAGTATATCAAACAAGTTTAGTTATGAAGTAGTATATTAGACGAGTTTAGTCATGAAGTAGTATATTATAAAAGTTTAGTCATGTAGTAGTATATTAGACGAGTTTAGTCATGGAGTAGTATATTAGACGAGTTTAGTCATGAAGTAGTATATTAGACGAGTTTAGTCATGGAGTAGTATATTAAACAAGTTTAGTCATGAAGTAGTATATAAGACGAGTTTAGTCATGGAGTAGTATATTAAACAAGTTTAGTCATGTAGTAGTATATTAGACGA
>NW_013857653.1:0-348 GCF_000517525.1 Limulus polyphemus
AACAGGTACAGTATTCTGATTATTACTTTACGGTTTTGTGATTATAACAGATACAGTCTTCTGATTATTACATTACAGTTTTGTCATTATAACAGATACAGTTTTCTGATTATTACATTACGGTTTTGTCATTATAACAGATACAATCCTCTGATTATAACATTACGGTTTTGTCATTATAACAGATACAGTATTCTGATTATTACATTACAGTTTTGTTATTAATACAGATACAGTCTTCTGACTATTACATTACGGTTTTGTCATTATAGCAGATACAGTCTTCTGATTATTATATTACAATTTTGTCAATATAACAGATACAGTCTTCTGATTATTACATTACAG
>NW_013857654.1:0-465 GCF_000517525.1 Limulus polyphemus
TTAAGCTGCTAAAACAAAGTTTACAATGGAAATGAAACCAGATAAGTACTAATAAACAATGTATATAAAAATATACCAAAGTTGTCTTCATACAGAAATAAGTAACGTCAAGCTGCTAAAACAAAGTTTACAATGGAAATGAAACCAGATAAGTACTAATAAACAATGTATATTAAAATATACCAAAGTTTTCTTCATACAGAAATAAGTAACGTCAAGCTGCTAAAACAAAGCTTACAATGGAAATGAAACCAGATAAGTACTAATAAACAATGTATATAAAAAATATACCAAAGTTGTCTTCATACAGAAATAAATAACGTTAAGCTGCTAAAACAAAGTTTACAATGGAAATGAAACCAGATAAGTACTAATAAACAATGTATATAAAAATATACCAAAGTTGTCTTCATACAGAAATAAGTAACGTTAAGCTGCTTTAAAACAAAGCTCACAATGGAAATG
>NW_013857655.1:0-347 GCF_000517525.1 Limulus polyphemus
ATATCGTCTTACTACATATATACATACTAACTACATGGTGGATATCGTCTTACTACATATATACATACTAACCACATGGATGGATATCGTCTTACTACACATATATATACACGCTAACTACATGGTGGATATCTTCTTACTACATATATACACGCTAACTACATGGTGGATATCGTCTTACAACATATATATATATATATATACACGCTAACTACATGGTGGATATCTTCTTACAACATATATACATACTAACTACATGGTGGATATCGTCTTACAACATATATACATACTAACTACATGGTGGATATCGTCTTACTACATATATATACATATTAACTACATGGTGG
>NW_013857656.1:0-348 GCF_000517525.1 Limulus polyphemus
CCAGCTAAACTAAGATCAAAAGTCATGAAAACCTACCATGACACACCTTTTGCAGCACACTTAGCTTTCGCTAAGATTTATAGTAGAATAAGCAGAAGGTTCTTTTGGTTAAACATGCAGAAAGATATTGAAGCTTACTGCAGTTCTTGTTTCGAATGCCAGAGACGAAAGACGAGCTCTCATTTAAGAAGCGCTCCCTTACAGAGAATGCCGACCTTAACCGCCCCCTTTCAACTAATTGCTATGGATATACTAGGCCCATTGCCTACTTCGTATGCAGGAAACAAATACGTGTTAGTAGTTGTGGACTACTTAATGAGATTTCCTAAGGCAGTATGCTTACCTGTT
>NW_013857657.1:0-344 GCF_000517525.1 Limulus polyphemus
GGAAAGTAATAATGATTAGATAACTGGATATCACCTCAGACCTGGAAAGTAATAATGATTAGATAACTGGGTATCAACTTGGACCAGGAAAGTAATAATGATTAGATAACTGGGTATCACCTCAGACCAGGAAAGCAATAATGATTAGATAACTAGGTATCACCTCAGACCTGGAAAGCAATACTGAATAGATAACTGGGTATCACCTCAGACCTGGAAAGCAATACTGAATAGATAACTGGGTATCACCTCAGACCAGGAAAGCAATAATGATTAGATAACTAGGTATCACCTCAGACCTGGAAAGCAATAATGATTAGATAACTGGGTATCACCTCAGACCT
>NW_013857658.1:0-348 GCF_000517525.1 Limulus polyphemus
AGTAACAACAAATAATGTAAGGTAATAGACAATCAAACCGTTATCACGACTATACATTAACAACAAATAATGTAAACTAATATATGATCAAACCGTTATCATGACTATACACTAACAACAAATAATGTAAGGTAATAGACAATCAAACCGTTATCATGACTATACAGTAACAACAAATAATGTAAACTAATATATGATCAAACCGTTATCACGACTATACACTAACAACAAATAATGTAAACTAACAGACAATCAAACCGTTATCACGATTATACACTAACAACAAATAATGTAAGGTAATAGACAATCAAACCGTTATCACGACTATACATTAACAACAAATAATGT
>NW_013857659.1:0-456 GCF_000517525.1 Limulus polyphemus
AATTATACTGAAAAGAGAGTATATAGCTTCTTAAACATCATAAACGTTTCGTTTGCTATATAATTAATCATCAGAATTATACTGAAAAGAAAGTCTATAGCTTCTTAAACATCATAAACGTTTCGTTTGCTATATAATTAATCATCAGAATTATACTGAAAAGAAAGTTTATAGTTTCTTAAACATCATAAACGTTTCGTTTGTTAGATGGTTAAGTATCAGAGCTATATAAAAAAAAGAATCCACAGATTCTTAAACATTACAAACGTTTCGTTTGTTAAATAATTAACCATCAGAATTATTTCAAATATAAAGTATGCGTTGAATTTTATGTTTTCTCAGTCATACTAGAACATCATAAACGTTTCGTTTGTCTGATAATCAAGCATCAGAGTTATATCAAAAGATAGAGTGCGTGAAGAGTTTGTGCTTCTTCAGTCATCTGGGGAACAGTTA
>NW_013857660.1:0-401 GCF_000517525.1 Limulus polyphemus
ATTTATGTTTTTAAACTGTAATTTACATGTATTTTCTAAGTGAGCAACTGTTATATTATCTGTCCAAGAGTTACTGGACAATTTATGTTTCTAAACTGTAATTTACATGTATTATCTAAGTGACCAACTGTTATATTATCTGTCCAAGAGTTACTGGACAATTTATGTTTTTAAACTGTAATTTACATGTATTATCTAAGTGAACAACTGTTATATTATCTGTCCAAGAGTTACTGTACAATTTATGTTTTTAAACTGTAATTTACATGTATTATCTAAGTGACCAACTGTTATATTATCTGTCTAAGAGTTACTGGCACAATTTATGTTTTTAAACTGTAATTTACATGTATTATCTAAGAATATAACAGTTGGTCAATCTGTCAAGAGTTACTGGACAA
>NW_013857661.1:0-347 GCF_000517525.1 Limulus polyphemus
ATAGAAGGCTAGAATTTTTGCATGTAAATACGCAAGTATGCAACGAACGTTCATACAAAATTTGGAGATGATCCGTCCAAATGGAACGAAGTTCTGGTACAAAACGCAAAACGTTCCATAACTCCTTTAATACAAACAGTAGGAAGGTAAATCTCTGCATATTACTACGCAACGTTAAAGTGTACCTACATACCAAATTTGGAGAAGAATCATCAATTTAGGACCCTCTGGTAACAAGAAATCGAAAAACAATCAGTAACTAAAAGCTTCACTGCAGTACACATACACTTTCAGAAAAGCCAATAAAAGAGTAACATAAAACGACCACAAAAGTCGAAAAATGATAA
>NW_013857662.1:0-347 GCF_000517525.1 Limulus polyphemus
GGACACAAGATTTAACGATACTGTGTACTGTCAATAAGAAGACACAATATTTAACGATAATGTGGACTGTCAGTAAGAAAACACAAGATTTAACAATAATGTGTCCTGTCAATAAGAAGACAGAAGATTTAACAATACTGTGTACTCTCAATAAAGAAGACACACGATTTAGCAATACTGTGTACTATCTATAAAAAGACACAAGATTTAACGATACTGTGTACTGTAAATAAGAAGACACAAGATTTAACATACTGTCTACTATTAATAAGAAGACACAAGATTTAACGATACTGTGTACTGTCAGTAAGAAAACACAAGATTTAACAAGAACGTGTCCTGTCAAT
>NW_013857663.1:0-503 GCF_000517525.1 Limulus polyphemus
ATGGGGGAAGGGGGGGCTCTCTGGCCCCACCTTTTTTTAATACCTACTATCTTTACGTGCTGCTAGTGAGAGAACCTGTTGTTAAAATATTTGAATCCCACCACTGCCTACGATTTTTATTTCCCCCTGATAACATATCTCTGCTCATAACACTGGGAGACGGCTTGAATGGGTAATGAAGAAAAACGTTAATATAAGTTTAACATAACAGGAAATGTACAACGTTTCGACAAGGTTTTGTCATCATCTTTATTACCCATTCAAGCTGTCTCCAAGCATTATTAGTCTCGTCATCGAATACTTTGTTGCGTCAGCGAGTCACGTGACTACTATGATGCAACGTTTCTGCAAGAACTTGAACATTCGCCAAAGTACATGATAGTTCCTAGATATAGGGTGGGCGGAATATATATATATATATAGGAGGGGACAACGTGACGCGGTAAGGTGTAGATAGTGAGTAATTGAACTGCAGTCAGAGAGAGACGTATTGTTGTAGTTAA
>NW_013857664.1:0-349 GCF_000517525.1 Limulus polyphemus
TGGAAGGTTTTGCGTTTTGTACCAGTACTTCGTTCCATTTGGACGGATCATCTCGAAATTTTTTCAAGAACGTTCGTTGCATACTTGCGTATTTACATGCAAAATTCTTGCCTTCTATTATCATTTTTTCCACTTTTGTGGTCGTTTTATGTTACTCTTTTATTGGCTTTTCTGAAAGCGTATGTGTACTGCAGGGAAGCTTTTGGTTACTGATTGTTTTTCGATTTCTTGTTACCAGAGGGTCCTAAATTGATGATTCTTCACCAAATTTGGTCATGTAGGTACACTTTAACGTTGCCTAGTAATATGCAGAGTTTTACATTCCTACTGCTTGTATTAAAGGAGTTAT
>NW_013857665.1:0-641 GCF_000517525.1 Limulus polyphemus
AACTCTTGTGTCTTCTTATTGACAGTACACAGTATTGTTAAATCTTGGGTCTTTTTATTGACAGTACACAGTATCGATAAATCTTGTGTTTTCTTGTTGACAGTACACAGTATCGGTAAATCTTGTGTCTTCTTATTGACAGTACACAGTATCGTTAAATCTTGTGTCTTCTTATTGACAGTACACAGTATCGTAAAATTTGGTGTCTTCTTATTGACAGGACACATTATTGCTAAATCTTGTGTTTTCTTACTGACAGTACACATTATCGTTGAATATTGTGTCTTCTTATTGACAGTACAGAGTATCGTTAAATCTTGTGTCTTCTTATTGACAGTACAGAGTATCGTTAAATCTTGTGCTTTTTTGACAGTACACAGTAGATTTAACAATACTGTGTACTATCAATAAAATGACACAAGATTTAACGAAAAACTGTGTACTGTCAATAAGTAAACACACAAGAAGAAAGAAGATTTAACGATACTGTGTACTGTCAATAAGAAGACACAAGATTTAACGATACTGTGTACTGTCAATAAGAAGACACAATATTTAACGATACTGTGTACTGTCAATAAGAAGACTCAAGATTTAACAACGATACTGTGTACTGTCAATTCACAAGATTTCCTTTTTAT
>NW_013857666.1:0-348 GCF_000517525.1 Limulus polyphemus
CTACACCAGCAGTGTAACAGATGTCACATCAAGAATATATCAAATATCTCAGTGATAGAGCTGTAGTTATTTGATACTATAATAACAAGACTACATCAGCAGTGTAACAGATGTCACATCAAGAATATATCAAATATTTGATAGTAATAGAGCTATAGTTATTTGATACTATAATAACAAAACTACATCAGCAGTGTAACAGATGTCACATCAAGAATATACGAGATATCTGATACTAATAGAGCTATAGTTATTTGATACTATAATAACAAAACTACATCAGCAGTGTAACAGATGTCACATCAAGAATATACGAGATATCTGATACTAATAGAGCTATAGTTATTT
>NW_013857667.1:0-347 GCF_000517525.1 Limulus polyphemus
GTCGCATAGCACTCCCGACACATTTTTCCAATTTCTCCATCCCGACTGGATTCAATGGCTTATTTCAGAGTCGAGTGTACCGTTTGATGCCACATAGGACCCAAGATACTTAAAGTTGTTTACCCTTTGAAGTTTATCGTTAAGTAAAGTAACATCCCCCATTTCCTCTTTTCCATTAAAAAACATATACTCCGTCTTCTCTCTACTGACCTTAAGTCCTCTGTCCTCTCCTCCATCTCTCCAATTTCTGCTCTACTCCCTCCCTGGTGGTATCTATGAGGACTATGTCATCTGCAAATAACATGTCCCAAGGTGCCGGTTCGATGATTCCTTGGCCCAGCACATCC
>NW_013857668.1:0-293 GCF_000517525.1 Limulus polyphemus
TATATTCGGTAACTAGAGTTACACCTGGGTATTCGTGGAATACTCATCTGTAGCGTTATTTGGTACAACAACAGTGGTTACAAATTCGGTAACTAGAGTTACACCTAGGTGTTCGTGGAGTTTTTGTACCAAATAACGCTACCAATGACTATGGTGGTTACAAATTCAGTAACTAGAGTTACACCTAGGTGTTCGTGGAGTTGTTGTACCAAATAAGTTAAACCTAAGTGTTCATGGAGTCGTTGTAACAAGTAAGGCTAAAGATGACTATCGTGGTTACAAATTCAGTAACT
>NW_013857669.1:0-348 GCF_000517525.1 Limulus polyphemus
TTACCAACTGTTACTATGGTGTATATTAGAAACAGTATGATAAGAAATAATGAAATTATCCAACTGTTACTATGGTGTATATTAGAAACAGTATGATAAGAAATAATGAAATTACCAACTGTTACTATGGTGTATATTAGAAACAGTATGATAAGAAATAATGACATTATCCAACTGTTACTATGGTGTATATTAGAAACCGTGTGATAAGAAATAATTTCGGGTCACTTTTATGAAAATTTTTAGCATTAGTAATTTTACATCACACTACCGTTCGCGCTCTTTACGAAACTTCTTACTTCACTTTTTTGAAAAACTAAATGGTCGTTCCTTTTACTCCCGATCAAG
>NW_013857670.1:0-375 GCF_000517525.1 Limulus polyphemus
CACATCAAACTACAGCTTAGCAGATTTTGATGGCAGCAATACAGGAACAACAAAAGAAACAAGAAGACAGACAACAGCAGTTGCAAGAAAACCTGCAACTGTGGCAGCTCGAACAGCAAAATAAACAAGAAGAGATATTACACCAGTTGTTGGAAGAAAAAGAAAAGAAACAAGAAGAACGTGAAAATAAACAAGAAGAGAGATTACAACAGTTGTTGGAGGAAAAAGAAAAGTAACAAGAAGAGAGATTACAGGAGTGGCAAGATAATTTGCAACAGTGGCAGCTCGAACAGGAAAATAAACAAGAGAGATTACAGCAGTTGTTAGAGGAATAAGAAGAGAAACAAGAAAAAGAGAGACTACATCAGTGGTTGG
>NW_013857671.1:0-348 GCF_000517525.1 Limulus polyphemus
AATGTGTTTATTAACTCATATATTTACAACATATCTACATGTGTTTGTTTAAGACCGACTGGGTTAAATAAGACCCAATAGCTAGTATCGTTTTATGACCCACTGTTGACTTTAGTCTGTAGCCAGTTTGGTAATTAACTCATATATTTACAACATATCTACATGTGTTTGTTTAAGACCGACTGTAATAAATAGGACCCAATAGCGGGTATCGTTCTATGACCCACTGTTGACTTTAGTTTGCTAGCCAGTTTGTTAATTAACTCATATATTTACAACATATCTACATGTGTTTGTTTAAGACCGACTGGATTAAATAGGACCCAATAGGTAGTATCGTTCTATGAC
>NW_013857672.1:0-348 GCF_000517525.1 Limulus polyphemus
TTCAACCTTTGAATCTCCATATTGTTTCTTAGTTAAAGATTTGTGTAATTTAACCTTTGGATCTCTATATTGTTTCTTGGTTAAAGATTTGTGTAATTTAACCTTTGGATATCTATATTGTTTCTTAGTTAAAGATCTGTGTAATTTAACCTTTGGATCTCTATATTGTTTCTTAGTTAAAGATTTGTGTAATTTAACCTTTGGATCTCCATATTGTTTCTTAGTTAAAGATTTGTGTAATTTAATATTTGGATCTCCATATTGTTTCTTAGTTAAAGATTTGTGTAATTTAACCTTTGGATCTCCATACTGCTTCTTAGTTAAAGATTTGTGCAATTTAACCTTTGG
>NW_013857673.1:0-291 GCF_000517525.1 Limulus polyphemus
AGTATCATTAAATCTTGTGTTTTCTTATTGACAGTACACAGTATCGTTAAATCATGTGTCTTCTTATTGACAGTACACAGTATCGTTAAATCTTGTGTCTTCTTATTGACAGGACACAGTATTGCTAAATCTTTTGTCTTCTTATTGACAGTACATATTATTGTTAAATCTTGTATTTTCTTACTGACAGTACACATTATCGTTGAATATTGTGTCTTCTTATTGACAGAACACAGTATTGTTAAATCTTGTGTCTTCTTATTGACAGAACACATTATTGTTAAATCTTGT
>NW_013857674.1:0-727 GCF_000517525.1 Limulus polyphemus
GCTATCTGTGCTCTGCCCACCACGGGTATCGAAATCCGGATTCTATTATTGTAAGTCCGTAGACATACCGCTGTGCAACTGAGGGGGGGGGGGCTCGATATTATCTGTAATGTAGACATACTCTGAATTTCAAATGTCTTTTTAACTTTTATTTTCATAAAGAAATTATTTTATGTTATACTGAATATTTTAATCATTTCGGCCCCTACTTCGTGAAAAGTCGATGTACCACCAACTGTGAACATTATCTTGTCAGTTGTCTTGGACATCGAGACTTAGAAATGCTGAATTGGGTCTTAACCTTAATTCAAAGAACATATCACATGATTTTACACACGAGAGGTCATTTCGACCCTATAGCTAATTTAGTCGAAGAAGCCACACATACAAACTCCAAACCGTGTGGACTCGGAATTTCTATTAGTTTTAGTAGAAATCTGTCAACATGTTCATAAAGATTTGTTAATCTCAGATAAAAGTGGAAATTCTATTAGTTTTAGTATAAATCTGTCAACATATTCATAAAGATTTATGAAAATATCTACAGAAAGGTAAGATTTTAATTTCAATTTCTACAGTAGTAATGATTAAATATAAATATTCACATAGATCCTTTAGTGGAACAATTATATAGATTAACTTTTACAGCTAAACATGAAATTTAAATTATTATATATTATAAATTGTTTAGAGACTTAAATAAACATCTTTTTCAAGGCGAATAGAT
>NW_013857675.1:0-451 GCF_000517525.1 Limulus polyphemus
TTCTATAAAAGTAGAATGGTTTAGGAATGATTATTCTTTTCTCACATAGTTCTGATATCTTATTCTTAATTCCTGTGAATATCACGTAGTTACAAGTTACTATAGGTGTTGAATACATACCTGAGTTAGGATCACAAACTCTGATAGGTCCATCTATACAATTTAACATGTCTTCCTCAGTTATTTCAACATATGTATGTTGATCACTTGAAACAGCAATATATGGTTTATCATTTTCAATAGCTAAGGCTAATGAATGATTTATTGCTATCGGTAAAGACACGATCTTATATAGTTTAAACATCCTATCAGTCGCTTAACTGCGGCTGTCTTTACATCAGCCCATGTGTAATACATATAAATTTGATCACTATGAGTAGGTATGATAACTTGTAAATGTGGAGGTAATCTCCTTTCAATTTCATCGAGTACTCTTTCTAACTTACTTGGT
>NW_013857676.1:0-346 GCF_000517525.1 Limulus polyphemus
ATCGTTAAATCTTGTGTCTTCTTATTGACAGGACACATTATTGCTAAATCTTGTGTTTTCTTACTGATAGTACATATTATCGTTGAATATTGTGTCTTCTTATTGACAGGACACATTATTGTTAAATCTTGTGTTTTCTTACTGACAGTACACAGTATTGTTAAATCTTGTGTCTTCTTATTGAGAGTACACAGTATATTAAATCTTTTGTCTTCTTATTGACGGTACACAGTATCGTTAAATCTTGTGTCTTCTTATTGACAGTACACAGTTTCGTAAAATCTTGTATCTTCTTATTGACAGGACACATTATTGTTAAATCTTGTGTTTTCTTACTGACAGTACA
>NW_013857677.1:0-348 GCF_000517525.1 Limulus polyphemus
GGATTTCCGGAAGACTTTCATCTCTGCTTATATACACTTACTTCTATATGTGACATGAATAACCAATTGAAAGCTTAGAATGTCCCCATAGTGGCATTCTTAGCTATTTTAAATTCTTAGGATGCCATCTCTTTCTTTCGAATCAAGAGTTTTTTTTTGTCTGCTTGAAATTTCTTTTTTTTTAGACTGAAATACATCTTAGTTACTAAGCTTGATAAATTATAGTGGAATTCTATGGTATTGATATAGTAATTTATGATTTTTTGGTTATTCAACTGTATATATAAACCTAAAAAAATTATTGATTATTTGTTTCATATCCTCCATGTGCGAAATATTAAAAGGCTT
>NW_013857678.1:0-520 GCF_000517525.1 Limulus polyphemus
GTCAAGTACTAGGAAACAATTATTTCCCACTTGTTATATTCAGAAGTAATGCTAGTGGAGTGATCTAACAGTCAGGTACAAAGAAACAATTATTTCCCAATTGTTATATTCAGAAGTAATGCTAGTGGAATTATCTAACAGTCAAGTACTAGGAAACAATTATATCCCACTTGTTATATTCAGAAGTAATGCTAGTGGAGTAATCTAACAGTCAAGTACTAGGAAACAATTATTTCCCACTTGTTATATTCAGAAGTAATGCTAGTGGAGTAATCTAACAGTCAAGTACTAGGAAACAATAATTTCGCACTATTGTTATATTCAGATGTAATGCTAGTGGAGTGATCTAACAGTCAAGTACTAGGTAGTGGGAAATAATTGTTTTTGTTATATTCAGAAGTAATGCTAGTGGAGTGATCTAACAGTCAGGTACAAAGGGGAAATAATTGTTTAAATATAACAAGTCCACTAGCATTACTTCTTCATTTTCTAACAGTCAAGTACTAGGAAACAATTATTT
>NW_013857679.1:0-540 GCF_000517525.1 Limulus polyphemus
GTATTGGACAATGATTCAAGATACAAGGAATAAAGGAAATCGTAGTTGTAAGATCTGTTCGTATTGGACAATATTCAAGACAAAAGGAATACAGGAAATCTGAGTTATAAGATCTGTTCGTATTGGACAATGATTCAAGACACATGGAATAAAGGAAATCAGAGTTGTAAGGCCAATACGAACAGAGATTCAAAACACAAGGAATACAGGAAATCATAGTTGTTAGATTTGGTCATATTGGACAATGATTCAAGACACATGGAATACAGGAAATCTGAGTTATAAGATCTGTTAGTACTGGGAAATGATTAAAAACACAAGGAATACAGGAAATCAGAGTTATAAGATCGGTTAGTATTGGACAGTGATTCAAGACACAAGGAATAAAGGAAATCAGAGTTGTATGATCAGTTAATATTGGACAATGATTCAAGACACATGAAATCCAGAAAATCTGAGTTATAAGAACTGTTAGTACTGGAAAATGATTAAAGACACATGGAATACAGGAATTCTGAGTTATAAGATCTGTTAGAACTT
>NW_013857680.1:0-473 GCF_000517525.1 Limulus polyphemus
TGTTCATGGAGTAGTTGTTCAAAGTAAGGATAAAGATGAATATGGTGGTTATTAATTCGGTAACTAGAGTTACACCTAAGTGTTAATGGAGTAGTTGTAACAAGTAAGGATAATGATGAATATGGAGGTTATAAATTCGGTAACTAGAGTTACACCTAAGTGTTCGTGGAGTTCTTGTACCAAATAACGCTAAAGATGAGTATGGGTTACACATTCTGTAACAACAGTTACACCTAGGTGTTGATGGAGTAGTTGTGCCAAGTAAAGCTAAAGATGAGTATTGTGGTTACAAATTCGGTAACTAGTTTTACACCTAGGTGTTCGTGTGGTTTTTGTACCAAGTAACGCTAACGATGAATATATTGGTTATAAATTCGGTAACTAGAGTTACACCTAGGTGTTCGTGGAGTTGTTGTACCAAACAACGCTAATCATGAGTACGTTGGTTACAAATTCGGTAACTAGAGTTACAC
>NW_013857681.1:0-349 GCF_000517525.1 Limulus polyphemus
GTAAGTAAACGCGCAAAATTGCGGGGAACCTTAATAAAAAAAATTCAAAAAGGTTCATCTAAATGGGACTAAGTACTGGTACAAAACGCAAAACCTTCAATAACTCGCTTAAAACACATCGTAGGAAGGTGAAACTTCGCATGATACTGTGGAACGAACTAGTGAATATACGTAGCAAAAAAGGTTAAGATCCATCAATTTAGAACCCTCTGATAGCAAGAAATCTATAACAGAGCAAAATCAAAAAGCTTCACTGCAATAAACATACTCTTTCAGAAAGCCTATAAAGTAGTAACAAAATGGACCACAAAAGTCGCAAGATTGATAACATGAAGTTAGAGTTTTGCAT
>NW_013857682.1:0-614 GCF_000517525.1 Limulus polyphemus
AACCTAACAATACTCTAGAGTAATTAAAAAAGTTATCTAACGTAATGTTCTCTAGATGTATTACTTGACCTAACAATACTGTAGAGTAATTAAAAGAGTTATCTACCGTAATGTTCTCTAGATGTACAACTTGACCTAACAATACTCTAGAGTAATTAAAAAAGTTATCTAACGTAATGTTCTCTAGATGTATTACTTGACCTAACAATACTGTAGAGTAATTAAAAGAGTTATCTAACGTAATGTTCTCTAGATGTACAACTTGACCTAACAATACTGTAGAGTAATTAAAAGAGTTATCTAACGTAATGTTCTCTAGATGTACTACTTAACCTAACAATACTGTAGAGTAATTAAAAGAGTTATCTAACGTAATGTTCTCTAGATGTATTACTTGACCTAACAATACTCTAGACCTAACAATACTGTAGACTGGATGTACTACTTGACCTAACAATACTCTAGAATAATTAAAAGAGTTATCTAACGTAATGTTCTCTAGATGTATTACTTGACCTAACAATACTCTAGAGTAATTAAAAGAGTTATCTAACGTAATGTTCTCTAAATGTACTACTTGAAAGAACATTACGTTAGATAACTCTTTTAATTAC
>NW_013857683.1:0-348 GCF_000517525.1 Limulus polyphemus
CTCTGTATTATTTTAACCTTCCAAATAGTATTCCTAACTGACTGTTTATTAGTTGCTCAAATTCTAAAGTACTGTTGCCTGTGATTGGTTACACAATTGATCAAATTATATAGGAGTGTTATCTGAGGAGTTTTGTGGAGTTGCTCAAAATCCATAGTAGTTATGTTTAAGGTTGTTTGAAGTTTAAAAATGACAATGATAAGAACAGGAGAAAGAGAAGTTATAATTTCATATGAAGTTAAGCATCCTCTGGTGGGACACTTCATTTCCTTTTTCTGATGCCCCTACTTGATTCTTTTTGCTGTGCTTCTTCACATTGATGAGAGTATGACTCAAATTTGGTCATAG
>NW_013857684.1:0-347 GCF_000517525.1 Limulus polyphemus
TCTCTTCCTGTTTATTTTGCTGTTCGAGCTGCCACTGTTGCAGGTTTTCTTGCAAATGCTGTAATCTCTCTTCTTGTTTATTTTCTCGTTCTTCTTGTTTCTTTTTTTTTCCTCCAACACCTGCTGTAATCTCTCTTGTTTAATTTCTCGCTCTTCTTGTTTCTTTTCTTGTTTAATTTCTCGTTCTTCTTGTTTCTGTTCTTTTTCCTCTAACAACTGTTGTAATTTTTCTTCTCGTTCTTCTTGTTTCTTGTCTTTTTCCTCTAACAACTGTTGTAATTTCTCTTCTCGTTCTTCTTGTTTCTTTTGCTGTTCTTGTATTGCTGCCATCAATTTGTTACGTCTCC
>NW_013857685.1:0-458 GCF_000517525.1 Limulus polyphemus
AAATCGTGTGTCTTCTTATTGACAGTACACAGCTTTGTTAAATCTTGTGTCTACTTATTGACCGTACACAGTATTGGTAAATCTTGTGTCTTCTTATTGAATGTACACAGTATTGTTAAATCGTGTGTCTTCTTATTAATAGTATACAGTATCGTTTAATCTTGTGTCTTCTTATTGACAGTACACAGTATCGTTAAATCTTGTGTCTTTTTATTGACAGGATACATTATTGTTAAATCTTGTGTCTTCTTATTGACAGTACACAGTATTGTTAAATCTTGTGTCTTCTTATTGACAGGACACATTATTATTAATACTTGTGTTTTCTTACTGACAGTACACATTATCTTTGAATATTGTGTCTTCTTATGGACTGTACACATTATTGTTAAATCTTGTATTTTCTACTGACAGTACACATTATCGTTGAATATTGTGTCTTCTTATTGACAGTACAC
>NW_013857686.1:0-348 GCF_000517525.1 Limulus polyphemus
CCACCTATACAGTAATAGGTTACAACTATACAAGTAACAAATAATTCCACCTATGGGTTACAACTACACAAGTAACAAATAAGTCCACCTATACAGTAGAGGGTTACAACTATACAAGTAACAAATAATTCCACCTATACATTAATGGGTTACAACTATACAAGAAACAAATAATTCCACCTATACAGTAATAGGTTACAACTATACAAGTAACAAATAATTCCACCTATACAGTAATGGGTTACAACTATATAAGAAACAAATAATTCCACCTATACAGTAATGGGTTACAGCTATACAAGAAACAAATAATTCCACCTATACAGTAGTGGGTTACAACTATACAAG
>NW_013857687.1:0-348 GCF_000517525.1 Limulus polyphemus
TAGTAAATATATGCCTCCTAGGCACAATTCACATATGTGGTGGCAATCCACAACAACAACATAAGCAAAACGTTCTTACAAAGTGTACAATATATAAAAGCCTAAATTTGATAATGTAAAGAGTATAACTTTATTATATTATTTAGCAGAAAAATTATTTTCACTTGAAATTGACTAACGCTGGAAAAACAATATTTTTAAGTAACATTCAAATAATTTCTACGTTTAAATTTATTTACTTTCAGCGTTAAAATGTATATTTTCATGTCATCGTTACTCTTCCTTTCATACCTATAATTCTGTAATACAGAAGAACTGTTGCAAAGTAGGGATAGCGCAGTTAACACC
>NW_013857688.1:0-1638 GCF_000517525.1 Limulus polyphemus
GACAGTACACAGTATCGTTAAATCTTCTGTCTTTTTACTGACAGTACACAGTATCGTTAAATCTTGTGCCTTCTTATTGACAGTACACAGTATCGTTAAATCTTGTGTCCTTCTTATTGACAGTACACAGTATCGATAAATCTTGTGTCTTCTTATTGACAGTACACAGTATCGTTAAATTTTGTGTCTTCTTATTGACAGGACACATTATTGTTGAAATCTTGTGTTTTCTTACTGACAGTACACATTATCGTTGAGTATTGTGTCTTCTTCTTGACAGTACACAGTATCGTTAAATCTTGTGTCTTCTTATTGACAGTGCACAGTATCTTTTAATTTTGTGTCTTCCAATAATGTGTACTGTCAGTAAGAAAACACAAGATTTAACAATAATGTGTCCTGTCAATAAGAAGACAGAAGATTTAACGATACTGTGTACTGTCAATAAAAGAAGACACAATATTCAGGTTGACAGTTCACAGTATTGTTAAATCGTGTGTCCTCTTATTGACAGTACACAGTTTTGTTAAATCTTGTGTCTTCTTATTGAAAGTACACAGTATCGTTAAATCTTGTTTCTTCTTATTGACAGTACACAGTATCGTTAAATCTTGTGTCTTCTTATTGACAGTACACAGTATCGTTAAATCTTGTGAATAAGAGGACATACGATTTAACAATACTGTGAACTGTCAATAAGAAGGGTTAGTACACAGTATTGTTAAATCTTGTGTCTTCTTATTGAAAGTACACAGTATCGTTAAATCTTGTGTCTTCTTATTGACAAGACACATTATTGTTAAATCTTGTGTTTTCTTACTGACAGTACACATTATCGTTGAATATTGTGTCTTCTTATTGACAGTAAACAGTATCGTTAAATCTTGTGCCTTCTTATTGACAGTACACAGTATCGTTAAATCTTGAGTCTTCTTATAAACAGTACACAGACACGATTTACGATATGTGTCCTGTCAATAAGAAGACTTATTGTTAAATCTTGTGTTTTCTTACTGACAGTACACATTATCGTTGAATATTGTGTCTTCTTGTTGACAGTTCACAGTATTGTTAAATCGTGTGTCCTCTTATTGACAGTACACAGTTTTGTTAAATCTTGTCAATAAGAAGACACAAGATTTAACGATACTGTGTACTGTCAATAAAAAGACACAAGATTTAACGATACTTTGTACTTTCAATAAGAAGACACAGTACACAGTATCGTTTTATTCACAGTACACGGTATTGTTAAATCTTGTGTCTTCTTATTGACAGTACACAAAATAGACAGTACACAGTATCGTTAAATCTTGTGTCTTCTTATTGACAGGACACAGTATCGTTAAATCTTGTGTCTTCTTATTGACAGTACACAGTATTGTTAAATATTGTGTCCTTCTTATTGACAGTACACAGTATCGTTAAATCACAAGATTTAACAATAATGTGTCCTGTCAATAAGAAGACACAAGTTTTTTACTGACAGTACACATTATCGTTGAATATTGTGTTTTCTTACTGACAGTACACAGTATTGTTAAATCTTGTGTCTTCTTATTGACAGTACACAGTATATTAATTCTTGTGTCTTCTTATTGACAGTACACAGTATCGTTAAAATCTTGTGTCTTCTTA
>NW_013857689.1:0-348 GCF_000517525.1 Limulus polyphemus
CAGAGAAGCTTGAGGGACTTTGCTGGCACTATAACAAACCTGGGCACAAGAGAGCTTAATGCTGGCAACTTCAACACAGGGGAGACGATACAGCAGTAAAGGCTGCTACCAAGAAAGGCTGTTGGAACCGTGGGGAGCAAGGACATCTGAGGAGCCAGTGTAAGAAAAATACCACCAATAAGTCAGCTTTGGGAAACCAGTAGTGGTTGGGGCTAAGGGACGCCCACCAACCTCCATCGTGAAAGTCCCAACAGCTAAGTGTAAAATGGCAACCACACATAGTATCTATGTGACAGGGAAGCTGGATGGCCAAAGGTGCAACTTTGTCATAGATTCTGCATCTCAGCA
>NW_013857690.1:0-268 GCF_000517525.1 Limulus polyphemus
TTATGTGTCTTCTAATTGAAATACACAGTATTAATAAATCCTGTATCTTCTTATTGACAGGACACAGTATTGATAAATCCTGTATCTTCTTTTTGACAGGACACAGTATTGTTAATTACTTGTGTCTTCTTATTGACAGTACACAGTATTGATAAATCCTGTATCTTCTTATTGACAGGACACAGTATTGATAAATCCTGCATCTTCTTATTGACAGGACACAGTATTGATAAATCCTGTGTCTTCTTACTGACAGGACACAGTATTG
>NW_013857691.1:0-348 GCF_000517525.1 Limulus polyphemus
GTACACAGTATCGTTCAATCTTTTGTCTTCTTATTCATAGTACACAGTATCGTTAAATCTTATCTTCTTATTGACAGTACACAGTATTGTTAAATCTTGTGTTTTCTTATTGATAGTACACAGTATTGTTAAATCTTGTGTTTTTTATTGACAGTACACAGTATCGTTAAATCTTGAGGCCATTTATTGATAGTACACAGTATCGTTAAATCTTATAGCTTTCTATTGATAGTACACAGTATCGTTAAATCTTGTGTCTTCTTATTAACAAATTTTTGTTAAATCTTATGTCTTCTTATTGACAGTACACAGTATTGTTAAATCTTGTGTTTTTTTATTAGATAGTAT
>NW_013857692.1:0-346 GCF_000517525.1 Limulus polyphemus
TAATAATATAATTAAAATGGTTTACGAGGCACGTTCGCAAGCAGCTCATGGGTAAAGTAATTCGATAGCGTAATGTGAGCTGCCCGTTCCCCAAGTGATTTATAACATATAGTGGCATGGATAGTAGTAAGACACTGTTCAAAAGGGCAATAAAACAATAAAAGTTAATCATAAATAGATGTATAATGGCACGAAGTTAGAGCTACTTAGGATAAACGAATGTAGTTTCATGTTACAATTTGAAGTCACTCTAGAAAGAAAAGAAGTTTAATTTAGGCTTATTTTGATTTTTTTTGGTGGATACGAGATTGATCGATTCGACCGATCCTGTTTTGACATAGGGTAG
>NW_013857693.1:0-349 GCF_000517525.1 Limulus polyphemus
GGTTGGTAATAATACTTATTATTTAAAGCCCTACTGTTGTTTATTATACCTGAAGGAAAAAAAAAGAAAAATCGAAGCTCGCCTATTTTGATATAGGATTATGGAATAAGTATTGGGAATTTCGATGAAAGGATGTCCATTCTGAATATTACACATCTGGGCATCTTTGTATTGAAATATGAAGAAAAATAAATTTTTTCAAAATTTGAGCAAAACATGAAGGCTATAGCCTTGGTATTTTCGGCTAAAATGTCAATTTTTTGAAACTTGAAAAACAGTGCTTTATTGAAGCGCAATTAATAGAAGATTAACGGCTAGTGCTTATTTCGGCATAAAATTCAAAATTGAG
>NW_013857694.1:0-348 GCF_000517525.1 Limulus polyphemus
AAATCCTGTGTCTTCTTATTGAGAGTACACAGTATTGTTAAATCTAGTGTCTTCTTATTGACAGTACACACTATCGTTAAATCTTGTGTCTTCTTATTGGCAGTACACAGTATCGTTAAATCTTGTGTCTTCTTATTGACAGTACACACTATCGTTAAATCTTGTGGCTTGTTAGTGATAGTACACAGTATTTATAATCTTGTGTCTTCTTATCGACGGTACACAGTATTGTTAAATCTTGTGTCTTCTTATTGACAGTACACAGTATCGTTAAATATTGTGTATTCTTATTGACAGTACACAGTATTGTTAAATCTTGTGTCTTCTTATTGACAGTACACACTATCG
>NW_013857695.1:0-349 GCF_000517525.1 Limulus polyphemus
TTATTAAGTAAAGACTTGTGTCGTTAAAGTTTCGTTGGAACGAAGTTACGGGAAAAATCAATTAACAAACGGAGACGTAACAAATTGGTGTCAGAAGTGGAACGAAAAAAAAATGGAAACGAGAAGCGGCAAATCAAACTACAGCATAGCAGACTTAATGGCTGCAATACAAGAGCAGCAAAAGAAACAAGAAGAACGAGAAATTAAACAAGAAGAGAGATTACAGCAGTTGTTAGAGGAAAAAGAAAAGAAACAAGAAGAACGAGAAAATAAACAAGAAAAGAAACAAGAAGAACGAGAAAATAAACAAGAAAAGAAACAAGAAGAACGAGAAATTAAACAAGAAGAG
>NW_013857696.1:0-348 GCF_000517525.1 Limulus polyphemus
GACCCATATCCTTCCACTCTCCGAAAAATGAGCAAATCTTGATTCGTCTGAGAACAATACGGTCTTCCAAAAGTCCAGAGGCTTGGTCATCATATCACTTGCCCACTTCTTTCGTCTGAATATGTTGGCAGGTCTTAATAAAGGCTTCCGTCTAGCTGCTCTGCAACGATAACCCAATCTGTGGAGAATCCGTTGAACAGATTTTGGGCTCATCGCACCAACTTTGGCCACTTCTGCAGTCGTTAATCTGGAATCCATTTCGATGCTCCTCTTGACAGCCCTTTTTGTCCTCTCCGATGACCAGGATGACCCAGATGCTGCTCAGTTGTTTCCTTGCCATGTTTCCTG
>NW_013857697.1:0-348 GCF_000517525.1 Limulus polyphemus
GTCTTTACCTTGATTCATACAGACATCGTGTCTCTATCTTTGTTCATATAGACATCGTGTCTTTAACTTGGTTCATACAGACATCGTGTCTTTACCTTGGTTCATACAGACATCGTGTCTTTAACTTGGTTCATACAGACATCGTGTCTTTACCTTGGTTCATACAGACATCGTGTCTTTACCTTGGTTCATATAGACATCGTGTCTTTACTTTGGTTCATATAGACATCGTGTCTTTACCTTGATTCATACAGACATCGTGTCTCTATCTTTGTTCATATAGACATCGTGTCTTTAACTTGGTTCATACAGACATCGTGTCTTTACCTTGGTTCATACAGACATCGT
>NW_013857698.1:0-348 GCF_000517525.1 Limulus polyphemus
AAAGTACTCTACGTTGATGTGTTAGTTATAAAGTACTTTAGATTGTTGTGTTGGTTATAAAGTACTTTACGTTGTTGTGTTAGTTATAAAGTACTGTACGTTGTTGTGTTAGTTATAAAGTACTCTACGTTGATGTGTTAGTTATAAAGTACTCTACGTTGATGTGTTAGTTATAAAGTACTCTACGTTGATGTGTTAGTTATAAAGTACTCTACGTTGTTGCGTTAGTTATAAAGTACTGTACGTTATTGTGTTAGTTATAAAGTACTCTACGTTGATGTGTTAGTTATAAACTACTCTACGTTGTTGTGTTAGTTATAAAGTACTCTACGTTGATGTGTTAGTTAT
>NW_013857699.1:0-348 GCF_000517525.1 Limulus polyphemus
ATGTTGTCAGTGTCAAGGTGACATCCGCTTTTCTATATCCATATCACTGTCTGAGATGTCACCCAGAACTTGCACAGATCCTCCACTATGTTGTCAGTATCAAGGTGACATCCGCTTTTCTATATCAATACCACTGTCTGAGATACCACCCAGAACTAGTACAGATCTTCCACTGTGTTGTCAGTGTCAAGGTGACATCCACTTTGCTATATCAATACCACTGTCTGAGATACCACCCAGAACTTGCACAGATCCTCCACTATGTTGTCAGTGTCAAGGTGACATCCGCTTTTCTATATTAACACCACTGTGTGAGATGCCACCCAGAACTTGCACAGATCCTCCACT
>NW_013857700.1:0-346 GCF_000517525.1 Limulus polyphemus
TTACTATATCCATTATTGATGAATGTTTGTCGGAGTGTACGAATTCTGTTGTGAAATAGATTCCAGTCTGAGGATATTTTGTAGGTACGGTGGATGAGGGCGTGGATGGTTCCAGTTTTGTATCTTTGAGGGCATTCATTTTGAGCATTGAGGTAGATTCCCTGGCTAGTGGGTTTTTGATGGACAGATGTGGCGTATGTGCTGTTGTTGGCGTTGATATGTACATCCAGAAAATTGATGGTTTTGTCAGTGGCTATTTCGTGGGTGAATTTAAGCACAGAGTTGTCCTGTAGGTTTTGTCGGAGCTTCATTAATTCATCAGTGTCCTTGGAGCCATCAAAGAACA
>NW_013857701.1:0-346 GCF_000517525.1 Limulus polyphemus
GTGTTCATGGAGTAGTTGTACCAAGTAAGGCTAAAGATGAATATGGTGGTTATAAATTCGGTAACTAGAGTTACACCTAAGTGTTCCTGGGATAGTTGTACCAAATAATGCTAAAGATGAGTATGGTGGTTATAAATTCGGTAACTAGAGTTACACCTAGATGTTCATGGAGTAGTTGTGCCAAGTAAGGCTAAAGATAAGTTTGGTTGTTATGAATTCGGTAACTAGAGTTACACCTAGGTATTCGTGGAGTTGTTGTACCAAGTAAGGCTAAAGATAAGTATTGTGGTTATAAATTCGGTAACTAGAGTTACACCTAGGTGTTCGTGGAGTTGTTGTACCAAAT
>NW_013857702.1:0-347 GCF_000517525.1 Limulus polyphemus
TTTATAACCACCACGCTCATCTTTAGCGTTATTTGGTACAACAACTACACGAACACCTAGATGCAACTGTAGTTACCGAATTTGTAACCACCATACTCATCTTTAGCGTTATTTGGTACAATAACTCCACGAACACTTAGGTGTAACTCTAGTTACCGAATTTATTATCACCATACTCATCTTTAGCCTTACATGGTACAACTACTCCATGAAACCTAGTTGTAAATCTAGTTACAGAATTTTTAACCACCATACTCTTCTTTAGCCTTACTTGGTACAACTACTCCATGAACACTTAGGAGTAACTCTAGTTACCGAATTTATAACCATCATACTCATCTTTAGCG
>NW_013857703.1:0-379 GCF_000517525.1 Limulus polyphemus
TTGACAGTACACAGTATCGTTAAATCTTGTGTCTTCTTATTGACAGTACACAGTTTTGTTAAATCTTGTGTCTTCTTATTGACAGTACACACTATCGTTAAATCTTGTGTCTTTTTATTGACAGTACATAGTATCGTTAAATCTTGTGTCTTCTTATTGATAGTACACAGTATTGCTAAATCGTGTGTCTTCTTATTGATAGTACACAGTATCGTTAAATGTTGTGTTTTCTTATTGAAAGTACACAGTATTGTTAAATCTTGTTTCTTTATATTGACAGGACACATTATTGTTAAATCTTGTGTTTTCTTATTGAAAGTACACAATATCGTTAATTCTTGTATCTTACTGTGTACTGTCAATAAGATCGTTAAATCTT
>NW_013857704.1:0-345 GCF_000517525.1 Limulus polyphemus
TTTGACATTCATAATTGTCTTTTAGTCCTACTTACACTAAATTTGACATTCATAATGGTCTTTTTCTCCTTCTTAGATTATATATTTACGACTTTAATAACTGTCTTTTTAGTAATTCTTACACTAGAAATTTTGACATTCATAATGGTCTTTATAGTCTTTCTTTCAGTAGATTTTTTTGACTTGGATAACTGTCTTCTTAGTCCTTCTTCCACTAGATTTTGTTAACTTTGATATCGATCATTTTAATAATTCTTACACTAGATTTTTTGACATTCATAATGGTCTTTTTAGTCCTTATTACACTAGTATTTTTGACATTCATAATGATCTTTTTGTTCTTCT
>NW_013857705.1:0-347 GCF_000517525.1 Limulus polyphemus
TAGAGCTATAGTTATTAGACACAATAATATCAAGAATATATCAAATATCTGATAGTAATTGAGCGATAGTTATTAGACACTAATAACAAGACTACATCAGCAGTGTAACAGAAGTCACATCAAGATTATGTCAAATATCTGATAGTAATAGAGCTATAGTTATTTAACACAATAATAACAAGACTACATCAGTAGTGTAATGGATGTCATATCAAGAATATATGAAATATCTGATAGTAATAGGACTATAGATATTTGACACAATAATAACAAGACTATCTCATCAGTGTAACGGATGTCACATCAAGAATATATCAAATATCTGATAGTAATAGAGCTATAGTTAT
>NW_013857706.1:0-347 GCF_000517525.1 Limulus polyphemus
CAGTTTGGTTATGTTGCGTCATCGAGATCACGTGACTATTCTCACGCCCTCTACTTTCTAGAACTATCCCGTACTTTGGCGAATGCTCTAGCATTTACTAGATATGGGGTAGTCTGGTATATAAAAGAGGGTGACAATGTGACGGTAAGGTAATGTGTGTGTAGATAGTGAGTAACTGAACTGCAGTCAGAAGTATTATTGACGTTCGTTGATATAGCGTTTGTTTTAGCGCGATTGTTGAAAATAAGTGTATCGTAAAGTTGTATTCAGAAAGAATAAACCAGTTTTATTAAGTAAGGACTTGTGTCGCTAAGGTTTCGTCGGAACGAAGTTACGGAAAGTTAATT
>NW_013857707.1:0-347 GCF_000517525.1 Limulus polyphemus
TCTACTGGCATCTCTTCTACCACCAGTTCCAAAACTGTATGGGACAAGATTCGGAAAGTCACTGGGAGGTATGCTTCCCATCCCCTTTCCATCTTGCTCTCCAATGGCCTGGGAGTTGCTGATGTCCAGAGCATTGCTGATGCTCTCGGCCACAGCTTTTCTTGTACCTCTAGCACTTCTGTTTCTTCCCCTGCCTTCTTGGCCATCAAGTCTCAGGCAGAGCAATTGCCTCTTTCCTTTCGGGCCAATCATCTCTGTGATTATAATTGCCCCTTTACACTGGTGGAACTCAAATTTGTTCTTCATCGGTCTGGTAGTACATTGGTCGGATCTGATGATGTTCATAA
>NW_013857708.1:0-468 GCF_000517525.1 Limulus polyphemus
TGTTTATTATCTTGATAACATTGACAGTTCTATTAAATTAAACTAAATGTAGAATAACGTGTTGAAGCGGTAGATAAACAGTATAATCATGCTTTAAATAGCCCTACTTTCATACTTTCGTCTGTTTATTTTCTTGATAACATTGACAGTTCTATTAAATTAAACTAAATGTAGAATAACGTGTTGAAACGGTAGATAAACAGTATAATCATGCTTTAAATAGCCCTACTTTCATTCTTACGTGTGTTTGTTATCTTGATAACATTGACAGTTCTATTAAATTAAACTAAATGTAGAATAACGTGTTGAAGCGGTAGATAAACAGTACAATCATGCTTTAAATAGCTTAGAACTGTCAAGGTTATTGAGATAATAAACAGACGTAGGAATGACAGTAGCGCTTCAACACGTTATTCTACATTTAGTTTAATTTAAATCTACAAACAGTACAATCATTGGCTTTAAATA
>NW_013857709.1:0-347 GCF_000517525.1 Limulus polyphemus
ATATATATATATTGTTACGTCTCCGTTCGTTAGTTAATTTTCCGTAAATTCGTTCCGACGAAACTTTAGCGACACAAGTCCTTTTTTAAATAAAACTGGTTTATTATTTCTGAATATAACTTTGCGATACACTTAATTTCAACAGTCGCGCTATAACAAACGCTAAAATTCTCACCGAACGTCTCACGTGCTCGACTCAACAATACTCCATTCAATTACACACATTGTTCCCGTCAATTTGTGACCGTCTTATATATATACAAGACTACCCCCAATCTAGCAGTCTCTCGACAATTCACGAAGGTTCGAGAAGGACGTGGCGTGATATTAAGTCACCTGACCTCGCT
>NW_013857710.1:0-347 GCF_000517525.1 Limulus polyphemus
CAGCAAACCTCAAACTCCATTCCAAGAAATGCCATTTGTTTAAGACAGAGGTGCTTTACTTGGGTCACATTGTACGTGAGCATGGTGTGCAAACTGATCCTGCCAAGTGAAAGCAGTGCGTGATTGGCCAACACCAGACAATGTGGGAGAGATCAGAAGTTTCTTGGGACTCTGTATCTATTACCGAAAGTTTGTGAAAGACTTTGCAACTATTGCTGCTCCACTACATGATTTAACGAAAAAAGACGAGAAGTTTGAATGGACAGTTTCTTTCCAGCATGCTTTCAATACATTGAAAGAAAAATTGGCCTCAGCTCCACTGTGACAAAGAACTATTGGGCACAATG
>NW_013857711.1:0-347 GCF_000517525.1 Limulus polyphemus
GGCGCGGCAAACGTGCTCTCATGTTACCGTATCAAATAATATAAAACTGACAAAGAGACCTGTCTAGGCTGTGTTTTAGCAGACTAGTATTTTGTAAAATACAGTCACCTTTCAATTATTATACATTATATACGTATATAGATTATTACTATTTAGAAATAAGTTCTTAAACTTATTTTTCTTAAAACACAGATTAGATCTGTTGGATCACATAGTAGTATTGTATACAGTCACCTATTAAAACTAAAGGAAGTGTCATTTCTGATCAAGTATACAACCAGATTAGATCTGTTGGATCACATAGTAGTATTGTATACAGTCACCTATTAAAACTAAAGGAAGGAAAA
>NW_013857712.1:0-343 GCF_000517525.1 Limulus polyphemus
TCGGAACTTGGCCTTTGTTATTCCCCAAACATCATTTTATCAAAATCAATTACAAACTTTCTCGGTAGTAGATAGTCCAATCCTAAGATGCATTCATCTTCAATGTCAGCCAAGTATACTTCCTGTCTGTCCTTTATGCCCATGAGCTCAATAATTACCCACACTGGTCCCCACAACCTTGTAGAATGTCCTGTCACACCATAAAGCTTCTGTATGGCTTCTGGTACTCGTACGTGATTTAACACCTTGATGCTCACAAGGGTTTGCTGAGACGCAGAGTCTATGACAAAGTTGCACCTTTGGCCATCCAGCTTTCCTGTCACATAGACACTGTGTGTGCTTG
>NW_013857713.1:0-348 GCF_000517525.1 Limulus polyphemus
CAACGATTCACGCACTTTATTTACGGCTTGACTCGATTATCTGTCTCCATATCTCTCTGTCTGCCTGCAATTATTCTTTCGTCACTTCTTGCCGGTCATATATATACAAAATAGAGGGCGTCTGGCAAACACTCGAGCCTTCACAAACGTTCTAGATACTCTTTAGGTGTTAGCGGGGTCACGTGAATCCGCTGTCGTAACAGTATACATTCTGTTTTTGTTTACAGTTTTAATTTGCTTTACATGCAATAGTCTTTTTTTTTAAAACAATAACAATGATATTGTGTTCAATTATTTATTATGGCCCGGCATAGCCAGGTTATTAGGGCAATCAGAGGGTCGTGGGTT
>NW_013857714.1:0-345 GCF_000517525.1 Limulus polyphemus
GTTTTGTCTAGGACTGAGCCATTGTTTCTGGCGTTTAATACTCGCATTGAAAATCCATTTTTCACCACCGGTTGCAATTCTGTCCAAAAACGGTTCACGCACATTACGCACCAGAAGAGACGAAGCAACGTTCACACGTTGGAAACGATGATCATCGGAGAGTTCGTGAGGCATTCAAACACCTTCTTTATGGTGTTTTCCCATATTTCTTAGTTGTTTACGTATTGTTTCATGAGAAACATGCAATGTCAGGGCCATTTCACGAGTGTGTTGCCTTGAGTTAGACTCAACAAGCGTCTTCAGAGCATCAATATCAATTCCACATTTCGGCCTCTGCCATCACAG
>NW_013857715.1:0-347 GCF_000517525.1 Limulus polyphemus
CCTTAGAAAGCACAATTTAAGACGTAAAGTCATGGTTGTGAAAAGATCAAGTCCTTAGTTTGTATTTTTGTGATGGAAGTATATCATAACCTAAAGAAAACCCTTTCAAATTTGTACAATAGCTTTATACGTTTATGTATCATACATTATTCTTTTATTAAATTCATGGAATTTGAAAATAATAAATATTACCGATTGAAAGTTGCTTAATAATGTTTTAGCTACAATACTGGAGGAAGGTGTTCTAAAGACACAAATATTATATCACATAAGGAATTGAAGCTATTATAAACCCATGAGTTTTATCTATTACTATTTTTATTGTTTAATTGCATGAAGTTAAATAT
>NW_013857716.1:0-347 GCF_000517525.1 Limulus polyphemus
ATTACAGGAACATTTTATATTCTCTATGTCATTGTTAGTTCTTAGACTACTGTAGCATTTTCTACTGTCTTAGACTACTGTAGCAGTTTCTACTATGTCACTATACTGGTTATAGATTACTGTAGCAGTTTATACTATGTCACTATCTTAGACTACTGTAGCAGTTAATAATCTCTCTGTTACTGCTAGTTCTTAGACTATAGTAGCACTTTACACTCTCTACATCACTATCTGTTTTTAAGACTACTGTAGCAGTTTATACAATATATACTGCAACTAATATTGTTTTACTCTTGTAGCACTTTACTCTACTGCTGAAGGTTTATTGGTGTAGCACTTTATAGTGC
>NW_013857717.1:0-344 GCF_000517525.1 Limulus polyphemus
TCTTCAGTTCTTCTACAGTGTAGTAAGTACAGTTCTTCATAAGTTTTAATACCACTAAATCCAGTTCTTCAGTTCTTCTACAGTGTAGTAACTACAGTTCTTCATAAGTTTTAATACCACTAAATCCAGTTCTTCTACAGTGTAGTAACTACAGTTCTTCATAAGTTTTAATACCACTAAATCCAGTTCTTCAGTTCTTCTACAGTGTAGTAACTACAGTTCTTCACAATAGTTTTAATACCACTAAATCCAGAACTACAGTTCTTCTACAGTGTAGTAACTACAGTTCTTCATAATAGTTTTAATACCACTAAATCCACGCTGAAAGGACAGGTTGCTCACAT
>NW_013857718.1:0-346 GCF_000517525.1 Limulus polyphemus
TATCCTTGCTGCTTCCTCTAAGGCATCTATAAAACTCTCGACATCTTCTTCCTCAGTGCTGTAATACAATGGTATGGCACTTGTTAAGTGTGTCGCGCCGCTGGACCCTATCAGTGCGGGTTGTTCCGCTGAGGCTTTGGGATCGGCGTCGGCCTGCCTAGCGGCTCTAGGACATGCGCCACCCTCATCCGTAGTCGTATCTACCCCAGCAGTAGCCATAGTTACTTAATTCTAACTTATTTCTAACTTATGCTACTTCGACCGATTTTCTTACTTTTTCCATCTTTCTTTATTCTAACCAACCTATTGTTAGCTACTCCAAAAATCCTTGAGACTGCGCCAGCTG
>NW_013857719.1:0-345 GCF_000517525.1 Limulus polyphemus
CACTAGTGGGTCGATCTTGTTATTACTGTTTTGGTAATATTAGGTCAAATTTTCAGTACAAATACGTCGAACTTGGTGATAATGTTTTCAATACTACTACGTCAAACTTGATGATACTGTTTTTGGTACTACTATGTTGATCTTCATATTACTGTTTTCTGTACTAGTAGGTCGAACTTGATAATACTGTTTTCGGTACTACTATTTCTATCTTGATGCTATTGTTTTCTATACTATTAGGTCGATCTGATGTTACTGTTTTCCGTACTACTATGTCGAACTTGATAATATGTTTTTGGTACTACTAGGTCGATCTTGATGATACTGTTTTCGGTACTACTAGGT
>NW_013857720.1:0-542 GCF_000517525.1 Limulus polyphemus
TACCCTTATATATATTTTAATATGTTTACAATGCTAGGTCAGCTTCAAACGTAAATAAACTTCCCACTTCAGTTTAGTATACTATGCAAAGCTTAAAGATGTAAATAATCATTTGTAAAAACGAGAAATTCTGAGCTGAAAGGTGTAGTAATTGTAGTAATTGTAGGTGTAGTAACTGAGGTAAAAGTGTTCTAACTAATTCATTCTAACAATAATTAATTCTGAACTGAAAGGTTTTGTTCGTTTGTTTGTAATTAAGCACAAAGCTACACAATGAGTTATCTGTGATCTGCCCACCAAGGGTATCGAAACCTGGATTCTAGCGTTGTAAGTCCGAAGACATGCCCGCTGTGACATTGGGGGGGGGGAGGCAACTGAAAGGTGCAGTAATTAATTCACCGAGGTAAAAAGTATTCTAACTAACTAATTGTAACAATAATTAATTCTGAACTAAAATTTCGTATTTTGAAGTGTGCAAAAAAATTTAAACTTTTATAATAGTCTCTCGACAGCCACAGTAGCATTAGCAACGGATTTTACAG
>NW_013857721.1:0-344 GCF_000517525.1 Limulus polyphemus
CCTTACTTGGTACAACAATTCCACGAACACTTAGGTGTAACTCTAGTTACCGAATTTATAACCACCATACTCATCGTTAGCCTTGCTTGGTACAACTACTCCATAAACACCTAGGTGTAACTCTAGTTACAGAATTTATAACCACCATGTTCAACTTTAGCCTTACTTGGGATAACTACTCCATAAATACCTAGGTGTAACTCCAATTACCGAATTTATAACCACCATACACATCTTTAGCCTTATTTGCTAAAACTCCTCCATGAACACCTAGGTGTAACTATAGTTACCGAATTTATATCCACCATACTCAACTTTAGCCTTATTTGGTACAACTACTTTAT
>NW_013857722.1:0-347 GCF_000517525.1 Limulus polyphemus
TAATATATCGTACTCAACTTCTGTATAAAGCGTTTATATTTGTTATCATTTTAGTTATGATGCCATTTGAATACTTTGCTTAAATAATTTAAATATTTTCTCAGATTTTCTAAAATAAAATGGAAGTAGTTTAACAATAAGTTAACAGTATGAACCATGTATCTTCGCGTTCACAGTCCAGTACCCTAACCACCTAGCCAATCATTGCCCCTTATGTATTTTTATTGCTCATTTGTAATCCCTCTTGGTTTGTGTTTGCAATTGGCAGATAACAAGTATGTATTTATTTATTTTTTTGTATTCTTTAGTTAGCTTTCCTCTGTGCTCGATATAAGTAATGAAAACCG
>NW_013857723.1:0-347 GCF_000517525.1 Limulus polyphemus
GGTGTTCATCTGATCTTATAGTTTTCAAGTATGGTCGGTGTTCATCTGATCCTACAGTTTTCAAGTTTGGTCGATGTTAAGCTGATCCTATAGAGTTCAAGTCTGGTCGGTGTTCATCTGATCTTATAGTTTTCAAGTATGGTCGATGTTAAGCTGATCCTATAATTTTCAAGTTTGGTCGGTGTTCATCTGATCTTATAGTTTTCAAGTTTGGTCGGTGTTCATCTGATCTTATAGTTTTCAAGTTTGGTCGATGTTAAGCTGATCTTATAGTTTTCAAGTCTGGTCGGTGTTCATCCGGTCTTATAGTTTTCAAGTTTGGTCGGTGTTCATCTGATCTTATAGTT
>NW_013857724.1:0-347 GCF_000517525.1 Limulus polyphemus
GATTCACCTATACCAATCATATAACATTACAATAATACTAAGGTCAGTATTGTTTTGTCAGATAAGGCATGTACAGAAGAAAACGGAATTTTAATTCACCTATACGAGTCATATCAGATTACAACAATACTAAGGTCAGTATTGTTTTGTCAGATAAGGCATGTACAGAAGAAAACGGAATTTTAATTCACCTATACGAATCATATCAGATTACAACAATAACTAAGGTCAGTAGCTTTTTGTCAGTTAAGGCGTGTTAAGAAAGAAATGGGATTTTGATTCACCTATACGAATCATATCAGATTACAACAATACTAAGGTCAGTACTATTTTGTCAGGTAAGGCAT
>NW_013857725.1:0-347 GCF_000517525.1 Limulus polyphemus
GTCCATTTTAGACATTATGAGTGTAACTACAATTACCTTTCCTGTCTATTTTGGACATTATGAGTGTAACTACAATTACCTTTCCTGTCCATTTTAGACATTATGAGTGTAACTACAATTACCTTTCCTGTCTATTTTGGACATTATGAGTGTAACTACAATTACCTTTCCTGTCTCTTTCGGGACATCATGGGTGTAACTACAATTACCTTTCCTGTCTATTTTAGACACTATGAGTGTAACTACAATTACCTTTCCTGTCTATTTTGGACATTATGAGTGTAACTACAATTACCTTTTCTGCAAGAAAATACGTTTAATGACCAATCAGAGTGATTTTGGTTCTG
>NW_013857726.1:0-347 GCF_000517525.1 Limulus polyphemus
ATACTCATCTTTAGCGTTATTTGGTACAACAACTCCACGAATACCTAAGTGTAACTCTAGTTACCGAACTTATAACCATCATACTCATCTTTTGCTTTACTTGGTACAACTACTCCATGAACACATAGGTGTAACTCTAGTTACAGAATTTATAACCACCATACTCATCTTTAGCCTTACTTGGTACAACAACTCCACGAATACCTAGGTGTAACTCTAGTTACCGAATTTATAACCACCATATTCATCTTTAGCCTTACTTGGTACACCTACGGCACGAATACCTAGGTGTAACTCTAGTTACCTAATTTATAACCACCATACTCTTCGTTACCCTTACTTGGTAC
>NW_013857727.1:0-347 GCF_000517525.1 Limulus polyphemus
AAATAATTGTGTTTATTATATATATATCATGTTTAATCTAAATAATCATGTTTCTTTTGTATACATATCATGTTTAATTTAAATAATTGTGTTTCTTTTGTATACATATCAAGTCAGATCTAAATAATTGTGTTTCTTATATATATCAAGTTTGATCTAAATAATTGTGTTTATTATATATATGTATCATGTTCAATCTAAATAATCATGTTTCTTTTGTATATATATATCATGTTTAATTTAAATAATTGTGTTTCTTTTGTATACACATCATGTATCATCAAAATAATTGTGTTTCTTATATATATATCAAGTTTGATCTAAATAATTGTGTTTATTATATATAT
>NW_013857728.1:0-346 GCF_000517525.1 Limulus polyphemus
CTGATAGTAATGGGTTACTTTAATTCAAAGGTAGGAACGGTGTTCTCATTGGACTGGATGGCTTTGAAGAAAAGGGACGAAAGAGTAGATAGATTATTGCAGTTTTATAAAGATAATGTCGTAGTGGAAAGTGACACTTGGTTTAAGCATTATACTAGCATACTTGGAATGGTGAAAGAATAGTATGAAATTATAGTCCACACTTCTCTTTAAATCACGAAGACAAGTAAAAAGTTATACCTGTAGGTAGAGGTACTGATCACATATGCCATTTGGTTATAAAGCTTCTTTCTATTTTCTTGCACGTGTGTGAAATTGCTTCGATGTAGCTCAAACATTCAGAAGT
>NW_013857729.1:0-347 GCF_000517525.1 Limulus polyphemus
GTTTTACTAAAGTTCATTATGTGCAAAATCATAGGCATACGGGGGATTTTTCACAAGGGGGTATACAATGTTCGACAGAATGAGGTTATATTTTCTGCTTCTTATTTTGCCCGAATGAAAATTGAAAATTGTCCGAATGGCCGTATGTATTGCAAGCTAGGGTGGTTGCCCCCTGATGTACGGTACAGCAGATTCTACAGTAATTGATACTGATATTTAACTATGTTATATATATATGATACTACTGTAAATGATACTGACATTTAACTATGTTATGTATATATGATATTAAAGTAATTGATACTGATATTTACCTATGTTATGTATATATATATATGATACTAAGT
>NW_013857730.1:0-346 GCF_000517525.1 Limulus polyphemus
AATTTTCAATTTTTTATTCTTACATATTCTTTATGCTCCATTAAACGATATTTTAAATTACGTTTAGTCTGTAAAACATAAATATTTTCACATCCACATTAAATTTTATAGATTCCTGTTTTATTAATCGGTTTAAATATAAGATAAAATATTGGTAGTGGTAGCTAGCTCTATTCTATTCATTATGTATTTGAGCAATATGCAACCAGCATAGTTTATCAGGTTGATAACCAGCATAGTTTATCAGCTTGATACCCAGCATAGTTTATCAGCTTGATACCCAGCATAGTTTACAGGTTGATAACCAGCATAGTTTATCAGGTTGATAACCAGCATAGTTTATCAG
>NW_013857731.1:0-347 GCF_000517525.1 Limulus polyphemus
GTTGGATAATTTAATAAGTGACATGTATAGTTGGATAATTTAATAAGTGACATGTATAGTTGGATAATTTAATAAGTGACATGTATAGTTGGATAATTTAATAAGTGAGATGTATAGTTGGATAATTTAATAAGTGACATGTATAGTTGGATAATTTAATAAGTGAGATGTATAGTTGGATAATTTAATAAGTGAGATGTATAGTTGGATAATTTAATTAGTGACATGTATAGTTGGATAATTTAATAAGTGAGATGTATAGTTGGATAATTCAATAAGTGAGATGTATAGTTGGATAATTTAATTAGTGACATGTATAGTTGGATAATTTAATAAGTGACATGTAT
>NW_013857732.1:0-347 GCF_000517525.1 Limulus polyphemus
AGTCAATTATTATTACCCGATTATGTCATTCACTCGGCTACCTAACAATTTGAAAGTCGACTATTATTACCAGATTGTGTCATTCACTCGGCTACCTAACAATCTAAAAGTTAATTATTATTACCCGATTGTGTCATTCACTCGGCTACCTAACAATTTGAAAGTCGACTATTATTACCAGATTGTGTCATTCACTCGGCTACCTAACAATCTGAAAGTCAACTATTATTACCAGATTGTGTCATTCACTCGGCTACCTAACAATCTGAAAGTCAACTATTATTACCCGACTGTGTCATTCATTCGGCTACATAACAATCTGAAAGTCAACTATTATTACCCGATTG
>NW_013857733.1:0-347 GCF_000517525.1 Limulus polyphemus
GTACAATGACATTAAGTAAACTACTGAGTACAATGACATTAAGTAAACTACTGAGTACAATGACATTAAGTAAACTACTGAGTACAATGACATTAAATAAACTACTGAGTACAATGACATTAAGTAAACTACTGAGTACAAGGACATTAAGTAAACTACTGAGTGTGACATTAAGTAAACTACTGAGTGTGACATTAAGTAAACTACTGAGTGTGACATTAAGTAAACTACTGAGTACAATGACATTAAGTAAACTACTGAGTACAAGGACATTAAATAAACTACTGAGTACAAGGACATTAAGTAAACTACTGAGTACAATGACATTAAGTAAACTACTGAGTACA
>NW_013857734.1:0-347 GCF_000517525.1 Limulus polyphemus
GAAAAAGACAACACAAATATTTAACAAGGCAATGTTTAATTAAATGAAAACAAATCTCTAAAGCTTAGACCATTCTTAGAGCACCTGGAAAAAGACACGACACAAATATTTACCAAGACAATGTTTAATTAAATGAAAACAAATCTCTAAAGCTTAGACCATTCTTAGAGCACCTGGAAAAAGACACGACACAAATATTTACCAAGACAATGTTTAATTAAATGAAAACAAATCTCTAAAGCTTAGGCCATTCCTAGAGCACCTAGAAAAAGACACGACACAAATATTTACCAAGATAATGTTTAATTAAATGAAAACAAATCTCTAAAGCTTAGGCCATTCCTAGA
>NW_013857735.1:0-347 GCF_000517525.1 Limulus polyphemus
GCCAACCACCGGTCGAGGTATCGCCGACGGAACCTCGGCCGCGTTCCCGGAGGCGTTCCGCAGAGGCGTAAGGTACCGCCGTCGAGATCGGGTCCGTGGAAAATTCTCCGATAGTCGGTAACCTGCTGTACCGTACCAAGTCCGCCTTGGCCGGGTACAGGCAGATCCCTCTCAAAAGTACGGGGTACGGTCTCCGCCTCAGATACGCGGAAAGCCTCGGCATTGAACGCCAACCACCGGTCGAGGTATCGCCGACGGAACCTCGGCCGCGTTCCCGGAGGCGTTCCGCAGAGGCGTAAGGTACCGCCGTCGAGATCGGGTCCGTGGAAAATTCTCCGATAGTCGGT
>NW_013857736.1:0-348 GCF_000517525.1 Limulus polyphemus
AGCAAATAATAGATAAACCATATGTATTGTAGTTGTAACCTCATTGTACTTAACACTTGGTTATAAATACAACCTTCCTATGTCTGTTAAAACATTGCATTAAAAAACAAGTGAAGAAAAACTTAAAAAAATGTAAATGTAGGGATGGCTAATATCAATCCTTAGATAGTAGGGATGGCATTTGAATCATCCCTATATAATAACACAGACAAGAATTAACATATAGCAATATACTGTATGTAACTATTCAGTCACAGTTGAGTTTAATTTATCCTATTTTGTCTGTTATCATTCTACTACACTCGTTGTTATTTCTAAAGAAACATTGAAACACTAAACCAATTATAG
>NW_013857737.1:0-346 GCF_000517525.1 Limulus polyphemus
GTATAAAATTCTAAAACAAACAAATATCCACTGACTGGAAGTGTTCATACTCCACAAATCTCAGTCCAAGAGTCGTTAAGGAACTGTCTTCCTTCTGGTCTATCAGTTAAATATTAGGTACAATTATGTGCAATTAATCATTGCAGATTTGTATAAAATTCTAGAAACAAACAAATATCCACTGACTAGGAAATTGTTCATACCTCCAACAAATCTCAGTCCAAGAGTCGTTAACGAACTGTCTTCCGTTCTGGTCTATCAGTTAAATATTAGGTATAATTATGTGCAATTAATCATTGCAGATTTGTATAAAATTCTAAAACAAACAAATATCCACTGACTGGAA
>NW_013857738.1:0-346 GCF_000517525.1 Limulus polyphemus
TCCTATTTCTTTTTGTTGAACATACACTTACTTGTAGGTTGTACTCTAGGACTTGTATTTGATCTACAGATGAATGAAAGAGTAGTGTAATTTACTTCTGTATGTCAATTCGGTCTCAATGTATTTCAGTGGGCGGCTTTTAAAGGTTAAAACTGCAGGCATAATACACACAAATAACCTAACATGGTGTCGTATTTACTTAACATAGGGCAGTTGCGCTATATCCTAAGGGAGGAAATAATTATTAATTAATAGCCATCATAGGCCAGAGGAAATTTTGCACCCCATCACACCTGCGCCCGGGGGAGACTGCCCCTTGCTCCCTCTTGCTACGCCACTGCATTGC
>NW_013857739.1:0-346 GCF_000517525.1 Limulus polyphemus
CCAATTTAATATAAAAAAAGACCAAATCCTTACCCAATTTAATATAAAAAAAAGAAATTCTTACCCAATTTAATATAAAAAAAGACCAAATCCTTACCCAATTTAATATAAAAAAGACCAAATCCTTACCCAATTTAATACAAAAAAAAGACCAAATCCTTACCCAATTTAATATAAAAAAGACCAAATCCTTACCCAATTTAATATAAAAAAAAGACCAAATCCTTATCCAATTTAATATTAAAAAAGACCAAATCCTTACCCAATTTCATATAAAAAAGACAAAATCTTTACCCAATTTAATATTAAAAAAAGACCAAATCTTTACCCAATTTAATATAAAAAA
>NW_013857740.1:0-345 GCF_000517525.1 Limulus polyphemus
TGAAAAATACCAGATTCGACGTATTGGAACAATATATCTGAAAAATACCAGATTGGACGTATTGAAACAATATATCTGAAAAATACCAGATTGGACGTATTGGAACAATATATCTGATAAATACCCGATTGGACGTATTGGAACAATGTATCTGAAAAATACCAGATTCGACGTATTGGAACAATGTATCTGAAAAATACCAGACTGGACGTATTGAGACAACATATCTGAAAAATACCCGATTGGACGTATTCAAACAATATATCTGAAAAATACCAGATTGGACGTATTCAAACAATATATCTGAAAAATACCAGACTGGACGTATTGAGACAACATATCTAG
>NW_013857741.1:0-346 GCF_000517525.1 Limulus polyphemus
GCCACTTTGTGGCCCTAAGAACACTCTCCTTAGCAACATCTGGCGGTGAAGTGTCACGGCGGAATGACAACTTCCGCCTGTTTAGTGTAGGGGTAACAACTGGCATTTATCATCAAGCCACAAGATTTAACAATACTGTGTCCTGTCAATAAGAAGATACAGGATTTATCAATACTGTGTACTGTCAATAAGAAGAAACATAATTTAACAATACTAGTATCCTGTCAATAAGAAGATAAAAGATTTATCAATACTGTGTACTGTCAATAAGAAGACACAAGATTTAACGATACTGTGTACTATCATAACAAGTAATAAGATTAATAGATACTGTGTACTATACAAT
>NW_013857742.1:0-343 GCF_000517525.1 Limulus polyphemus
AACAGGTGCACTCGTCAGGCGCTAGGTGTGGCGATTATTTAGTTAGCTTTACGTGGATGGCAGGATGACTTGTATGTGCGTCATTCACTGGCGCTAAGGTAAAAAAAAATCAAGAGAGAAAAATATGGAACGAGTGTGAAACTTTTAAAACTGAGAAAATGGATAAAGTATAGGGAATTTTAGAATCCCTCTGAGGCATACTCAAGAATCCCTTAAAGTTTCATGGTGATCAGAGTCCGGGAAGTTGGAAATTTTTTCGTCATGGACAAAAAAAACCTAATATTAGGGATACAATCTGCTTGAATCGTATCGATTCATACAATGCATGAAAACCTTGAAGTTG
>NW_013857743.1:0-343 GCF_000517525.1 Limulus polyphemus
ATAAGAAGACACAAGATTTAACTATACTGTGTACTGTCAATAAGAAGACACAAGATTTAACGATACTGTGTACTGTCAATAAGAAGACACAAGATTTAACTATACTGTGTACTTTCAATTAGAAGACACAAGATTTAACAATATTGTGTACTGTCATTCAGAAGACACAAGATTTAACGATAGTGTGTACTTTCAATTAGAAGACACAAGATTTAACAATATTGTGTACTGTCAATAAGAAGACACAAGATTTAACGATACTGTGTACTGTCAATAAGAAGACACAAGATTTAACGATACTGTGTACTGTCAATAAGGAGACACAAGATTTAACGATACTGTG
>NW_013857744.1:0-346 GCF_000517525.1 Limulus polyphemus
AAGTACTGGTACAAAACGCAAAACGTTCCATAACTCCTTTAAAACAAACAGTAGGAAGGTAAAACTCTGCATATTACTACGCAACGTTAAAGTGTACCTACATACCAAATTTGGTTGAAGAATCCTCAATTTAGGACCCTCTGGTAACAAGAATTTGAAAAACAATCAGTAACCAAAAGCTTCACTGCAGTACACATACGCTTTCAGAAAAGCCAATAAAAGAGTAACATAAAACGACCACAAAAGTCGCAAAAATTATAATAGTAAGGCTAGAATTTTGCGTGTAAATACGCAAGTATGCAACGAACGTTCTTGAAAAAAATTTCGAGAAGATCCGTCCAAATGG
>NW_013857745.1:0-344 GCF_000517525.1 Limulus polyphemus
ATGTACTAATGTAGTTTTTATTGTTATATATTTTTATATCAACAGTAATGGTTTAGTCTCTTGTTATGTACCAGTGTATTTTTTACTGTTATATATTTTTATATCAACAGTAATGGTTTAGTCTCTTGTTATGTACTGATGTAGTTTTTACTGTTATATATTTTTATATCAACAGTAATGGTTTAGTCTCTTGTTATGTACTAATGTAGTTTTTACTGTTATATATTTTTATATCAACAGTAATGGTTTAGTCTCTTGTTATGTACTAGTGTATATTTTACTGTTATTTATTTTTATATCAACAGTAATGGTTTAGTCTCTTGTTATGTACTAGTGTATTTTTT
>NW_013857746.1:0-347 GCF_000517525.1 Limulus polyphemus
AACATTTTGTATTTCACGTGTCAGCCGGTCTTTTGTAAAGTGTTAAACATTATGCATTTCACGTGTCAGCAGGTCTCTTGTAAAGTGTTAAACATTATGTATTTCACGTGTCAGCAGGTCTCTTGCAAAGTGTTAAACATTATGTATTTCACGTGTCAGCAGGTCTCTTGTAAAGTGTTAAACATTTATGTATTTCACGTGTCAGCAGGTCTCTTGTAAAGTGTTAAACATTATGTATTTCACGTGTCAGCAGGTCTCTTGTAAAGTGTTAAACATTTTGTATTTCACGTGTCAGCAGGTCTCTTGTAAAGTGTTAAACATTATGTATTTCACGTGTCAGCAGGTCT
>NW_013857747.1:0-559 GCF_000517525.1 Limulus polyphemus
ATGAAAGCTGGACCGTTCAGACTTACTCTCTGTCGTTAGTCCAAACTCAGTTCTTCCAACAGATGAAAGCTGGACCGTTCAGATTATTCTCTGTTATTAGTAGAGAAGTCTGAACGGTCCAGCTTTCATCTGTTGGAAGAACTGAGTTTGGACTAACGACAGAGAGAAGTCTGAACGGTCCAGCTTTCATCTGTTGGAAGAACTGAGTTTGGTCTGTTATTAGTCCAACCTCAGTTCTGCCAACAGATGAAAGCTGAGCCGTTCAGACTATTCTCTGTCATTAGTCCAACCTCAGTTCTGCCAACAGATGAAAGCTGGACCGTTCAGACTATTTTCTGTTATTAGTCCAACCTCAGTTCTGCCAACAGATGAAAGCTGGACCGTTCAGGCTATTTTCTGTTATTAGTCCAACCTCATTTCTGCCAACAGATGAAAGCTGGACCGTTCAGACTATTCTCTGTCATTAGTCCAACCTCAGTTCTTCCAACAGATGAAAGCTGGACCGTTCAGATTACTCTCTGTCGTTAGTCCAACCTCAGTTCTGCCAACAGATGAAAGC
>NW_013857748.1:0-341 GCF_000517525.1 Limulus polyphemus
TTCTTATTGACAGTACACAGTATTGTTAAATCTTGGGTCTTTTTATTGACAGTACAGAGTATCGTTAAAATCTTGTGCTTTTTTGTACAGTACACAGTATCGTTAATCTTGTGTCTTCTTATTGACAGGACACATTATTGTTAATATTGTGTCTTCTTATTGACAGTACACATTATCGTTGAATATTGTGTCTTCTTATTGACAGTACACAGTATCGTTAAATACTTGTGTCTTCTTATTGTACAGTACACAGTATCGTAAATACTTGTGTCTTCTTATTGACAGTACACAGTATCGTTAAATACTTGTGTCTTCTTATTGACAGTACACAGTATCGTTAA
>NW_013857749.1:0-349 GCF_000517525.1 Limulus polyphemus
GTTTTGTTAAAACTTGGACATTATTGTAGTTTTATATATCTGAATCAGTGTTTTGTTAAAACTTGGACATTATTGTAGTTTCATGTATCTGAATCAATGTTTTGTTAAAACTTGGACATTATTGTAGTTTCATGATGTATCTGAATCAATGTTTTGTTAAAACTTGGACATTATTGTAGTTTCATGATGTATCTGAATCAATGTTTTGTTAAAACTTGGATATTATTGTTGTTTCATATATCTGAATTAGTGTTTTGTTAAAACTTGGACATTATTGTAGTTTTATATATCTGAATCAGTGTTTTGTTAAAACTTGGACATTATTGTAGTTTCATGTATCTGAACCAGT
>NW_013857750.1:0-346 GCF_000517525.1 Limulus polyphemus
TTGCTATGATTTAAATAAATTCATAAGCCTAAAGTAAAGACATAGTGTGAGATAACCTAGTCTAGAGCCAAGTGCATAAAATTTATCATGAAAGTAAAAATATTGATCCAGTTTTAAACTTAAATTGTTTCTGAATTAAGGTATTTTCAGTTATTTAATAAACAACAAACCTTTTTTAATTCAATGGAGACAAAATTAAGGAATCAACAAATATTTTCCCAGTTTTGTCATTTATACATTTCATTTTATACGTTTAGTACATAGACTAATAACAATATTATGTTATACTTTTGTTGCTAAGCAATAAGACATAAAAAACGACTGTTGGAATGCATTTTTACCAAAA
>NW_013857751.1:0-347 GCF_000517525.1 Limulus polyphemus
AAGCCACAAGACAAATATTCGCAAATGATTCTTTTCAAAAGCCACAAGACAAATATTCCCACATGAATCTTTTCATGTCACAAGAGAAATATTCAAACATGATTCTTTCATGTCATAAGACAAATATTCACATGATTCTTTCACAAGTCACAAGACAGATATTCACACATGATTCTTTTCATAAGTCACAAGACAAATATTCACACATGATTCTATTCAGAAGCCACAAGACAAATATTCACACATGATTCTTTTCATATGTCACAAGACAAATATCCACACATAATTCTTTTCACAAGTCACAAGACAGATATTCACACATGATTCTTTTCAGAAGCCACAAGACA
>NW_013857752.1:0-347 GCF_000517525.1 Limulus polyphemus
GTTATATTTGATATACTCTTTAAAAATTAGTCTTGTTTTGTGGCGTCAAGATACATCGTATCAATAACATTTGAATGTTATATTTGATATACTCTTTAAAAATTAGTCTTGTTTTGTGGCGTCAAGATACATCGTATCAACAACATTTGAATGTTATATTTGATATACTATTTAAAAATTAGTCTTGTTTTGTGGCGTCAAGATACATCGTATCAATAACATTTGAATGTTATATTTGACATACTCGTTTAAAAAATTGTCTTGTTTTGTGGCGTCAAGATACATCGTATCAATAACATTTGAATGTTATATTTGATATACTATTTAAAAATTAGTCTTGTTTTGTG
>NW_013857753.1:0-347 GCF_000517525.1 Limulus polyphemus
GTGTTACTGAACCCCAGGCTAGTGCCTTATCCAGTTGTTCTAAGTGAAATCTAATTAGTTATAGTGTTACTGAACCCCAGGCTAGTGTCTTATCCAGTTGTTCTAAGTGAAACCTAATTAGTTATAGTGTTACTGAATCCCAGGCTAGTGTCTTATCCAGTTGTTCTAGGTGATACCTAATTAGTTATAGTGTTACTGAATCCCAGGCTAGTGTCTTATCCAGTTTTTCTAAGTGAAACCTAACTAGTTATAGTGGTACTGAATCCCAGGCTAGTGCCTTATCCAGTTGTTCTAAGTGAAACCTAACTAGTTATAGTGGTACTGAATTCCAGGCTAGTGTCTTATCC
>NW_013857754.1:0-341 GCF_000517525.1 Limulus polyphemus
AAGGCACAAGATTTAAACGAAACTGTGTACTGGCAATAAGAAGACAAAATATTTAACAATACTGTGTACTATCAATAAGAAGACCTAAGATATAACAATACTGTGTACTGTCAATAAGATGACACAAGATTTAACTATACTATGTACTATCAAAAAGAAGACAAGATTTAACAATACTGTGTACTATCACTAACAAGCCACAAGATTTAACGATACTGTGTACTATCACTAACAAGCCACAAGATTTAACGATACTGTGTACTGTCAATAAAAGACATAAGTTTTAACAATGCTGTGTACTGTCAATAAGAAGACACATGATTTAACGATACTGTGTACTA
>NW_013857755.1:0-346 GCF_000517525.1 Limulus polyphemus
GTTTTATATTTTACAACAGTGTTGTTGTATTTTTTCTTATAATAAAGTATATTATACTGTTTTATATTTTACAACAGTGTTGTTGTGTTTTGTTTTCTTATCATAAAGTATATTATACTGTTTTATATTTCACAACAGTGTTGTTGTGTCTTGTTTTCTTATCATAAAGTATATTATACTGTTTTATATTTTACAACAGTGTTGTTGTATTTTTCTTATAATAAAGTATATTATACTGTTCTATATTTCACAACAGTGTTGTTGTATTTTGTTTTCTTATAATAAAGTATATTATACTGTTTTTTATTTACAACAGTGTTGTTGTATTTTGTTTCCTTATCATAAA
>NW_013857756.1:0-346 GCF_000517525.1 Limulus polyphemus
GATACTATTATAACAATATGATAAAGTTACTATAAGGTAAAACAAATGATACTATTATAACAATATGATAAAGTTATATAAGGTAAAACCAGATGATACTATTATAACATTATGATAAAGTTATATAAGGTAAAACAAGATGATACTTTTATAACAATAGGATAAAGTTATATAAGGTAAACCAGACGATACTATTATAACAATAAGGTAAAGTTATATAAGGTAAAACCAGACGATACTATTATAACAATATGATACGGTTATATAAGGTAAAACCAGATGATACTATTATAACAATATGATAAAGTTATATAAGGTAAAACCAAATGATACTATTATAACAATA
>NW_013857757.1:0-341 GCF_000517525.1 Limulus polyphemus
TTCTTATTGACAGTACACATATCGTTAAATCTTGTGTCTTCTTATTGACAGTACACAGTATCGTTAAATCTTGTGTCTTCTTATTGACAGTACACAGTATCGTTAAATCTTGTGTCTTCTTATTGACAGTACACAGTATCGTTAAATCTTGTGTCTTCTTATTGACAGTACACATATGTTAAATCTTGTGTCTTCTTATTGACAGTACACAGTATTGTTAAATCTAGTGTCTTCTTATTGACAGTACACACTATCGTTAAATCTTGTGTCTTCTTATTGACAGTACACAGTATCTTTAAATCTTGTGGACTTGTTAGTGATAGTACACAGTATTGTTAATT
>NW_013857758.1:0-346 GCF_000517525.1 Limulus polyphemus
AAACATGGGCTATAGACTTTGGTTTTTGGTGAAAATATGAATTTTTTTGGAAAATGGATAAAAGTGTTTTTTTGACGCAAAATTAATAGAAAAATATTCTATAGTGCTCATTTCGTCGGAATCTTGAAAATTAGACATTATAGCATTGACGAAAAATATTATATCAATATAAAAGCTAAAAAAAATTGAACTTTCGCTAACACAGAGTAAAAACAATCCAAAAGGTGCGGTCTATTTGATAAGAAGACGTCATGGCCTATTATATGTCTGAGTTTTGTTTGAATGATAATATTCTTAAGGCTCCTCTTTGTTTATAATATAATTGAAAGACAAAAAAACAACAACA
>NW_013857759.1:0-347 GCF_000517525.1 Limulus polyphemus
AAAACAACAACAGTGAAATCGACACTAACCGAAATTTTGATAACATATTATGAAATAACTATTGGGGATTTTCTTAAAAGGATCCCTATTTTGAAAGTTTTTCATCAAGGGCATCTTTGTATTGAAATATGAAGAAAAACAATTTTTTTCAAAATTTGTGAAAAAACATGGGCTATAGCCTTTGGTTTTTGGTGAAAATATGAATTTTTTTGGAAAATGGAAAAAAGTTTTTTCTTGACGCAAAATTAATAGAAAAACATCCGATAGTGCTTGTTTCGTCGGAAAACTAAAAATTGAGACATTATAGTATTGACGAAAAACATTATGTCACTATGAACGCTATAAAA
>NW_013857760.1:0-346 GCF_000517525.1 Limulus polyphemus
TACTGTGTACTGTCAGTAGAAAACGCAAAATTTAACAATAATGTGTCCTGTCAATAAGAACACACAAGATTTAAATATACTGTGTACTGTCAATAAGAAGACACAAGATTTTACAATACTGTGTACTCTCAATAAGAAGATACAAGATTTAACAATACTGTGTACTGTCAATAAAAAGAGACAAGATTTTACAATACTGTGTACTGTCAATAAGAAGACACAAGATATAGAAATACTGTGTACTATCAATAAGTACACACAAGATTTAACAATACTGTGTACACTCAAGAAGAAGACACAATAATCAAAGATAATGTGTAATGTCAGTAATAAAACACAAGATTTA
>NW_013857761.1:0-343 GCF_000517525.1 Limulus polyphemus
TAATGGACTAGTGTGTATCAGCTATTAACTAGAGTCCTGCAATGGACTAATGGGTATCGGCTAATAACTTGGGGTATTCGATGGATTAGTGGGTATCAGCTAATAACTAGGGGACTGCGATGAACTAGTAGGTACCAGCTAATAACTAGGGGCCTGCGATGAATTAGTGTATACAAACTAATAACTAGGGGCCTGTGATGGACTAGTGGGTACCAGTTAATAAATAGGGGCCTGCAATTGATTGGTGGGTACCAGTTAATAACTAGGGATCTCCGATGAACAAGAAGATATAAATTAATAAGTAGGAGCCTGTGATGGACTAGTGGGTACAGTTAATAACTAG
>NW_013857762.1:0-345 GCF_000517525.1 Limulus polyphemus
ATAAAACGAATATGTTTCTCTAATCTTTCCATTTGTCACCCTACTCGATCAGATTTAAGTTTGTTTGTTTTTGAATTTCTCACAAAGCTACACGAGGGCTATCTGCGCTAGCCGTCCCTAATTTAGCAGTGTAAGACTAGAGGGAAGGTAGCTGGTCATCACCACCCACCGCCAACTCAATAGTGGGATTGACCATCACATTATAACGCCCCACGGCTGAAAGGGCGAGCATGTTTGGTGTGACGGGATTCGAACCCGCGACCCACAGAGTGCGAGTCGAGCGCCCTAACCACCTGGCCATGCCGGGCCCAGAGGTAAGTTCGGTGACAACAATATATAATCGGG
>NW_013857763.1:0-346 GCF_000517525.1 Limulus polyphemus
GAAATCGATAACAGAGCAGAATCAAAAAGCTTCACTACAGTACACCTACTCTTTCAGAAAGCCAATTAAGTAGTAAGAAAAAGGGACCACAAAAAACGCAAAAATGATAATACGAAGCTAGAATTTTACTTGTAAATACGCAAGTATGCAACGAACGCTCATATAAAATTTTAAAAAGATCCGTCCAAATGGAACGAAGTACTTTTACAAAACGCAAAATCTTCCATAACTCCCTTAAAATGAAAATAAGGAGGGTCAAACTTTGCATGTAACAGTGCAACGATAAAGTGTACCTACATTCCTAATTTGGTAAAGAACCAATAATTCAAAACCTTCTGGTAACAAG
>NW_013857764.1:0-347 GCF_000517525.1 Limulus polyphemus
CCCAATACTTACTACAGACAATGAATGGTAATTTAGATGTATCTTTTTGGACCTAGAACCCTTAAAAATGTCAATATACAAGAAGTTTTCTAGCTATAAGTATTGAGAATAGAAGTTCAAACTGATGAATGATGCAAGTCTCTACTGTGTTTACTTCTGCAGATAACTCTACAAAAAAAACATTTTAATATTCTTACCTTAAAACTTATATACTGGCCTTATATGCTGTCCAAAGTTACAGATACTTTTTTTTAGTATGTATCTGATAATCATACTTGTATACATACCACAACATATGGAACAGCGAGTTATTCAACACACAACACTTGATAAAATAGTCATATAAA
>NW_013857765.1:0-510 GCF_000517525.1 Limulus polyphemus
AACATTACATCCACCACCCATCCTATTCTATGAACATTTTAACAGCAAAACTCTTAATGAATATTTATTGTTAAAAACAATTAGTATGAAAAATTGACAAATCAAATCATATTTCAAGCACTGGTAGTGGGGAATGAAATAATTTTCAGAAGAAAAACTGAAATAATGACAAAACCATATTTTATATAAAACTTGTGGGTGATCTTTTTACTAACAAATTTTTTTAGAATTTATTATGAATTAACATATTTAAATATCTAAAGCAAAACATGACATAGGTTTATAATTAACGTACTCTACATATTGTATACCATAACTTAATTTTTTTTTACTTCACAGTTTACACTTTGCGTCATCGTATTTGGTTTTGGTATTAAAATTAATTATTTTATTGTTTACAAACAAAGATACATTAAAGTCCGTGCAGTTCCTATGTATTTATCGTTCTTTACTCTCGAAACAAGGGTTATTAGCTGAGTGCCGTTATTTCAGTGTTTGTTATGTTCATAC
>NW_013857766.1:0-344 GCF_000517525.1 Limulus polyphemus
TTCTTAAAAGAAATTATGTGCATTTAGAAATTTTTATTTGGAAAAATTGTACTACGTTTCAAATTTATTAAATCATAATTGTCTATTTTTAATGTACTGAAGTAATATCCAATGTAAATATACAAAAAAATGCAATTATGAAATAGAATTTGTTTATAAAGTTTATTAATGTCTAGATGGTTAACTAACAAAAATACTATGATTTGTATTGATGTAAATTCTCTTGAAATTAATTAAAAAGAAATTGACTTTAAATTTTCATTACTTTGTTTGATAAATTTAAATTTCAGATTAAAAGGTTTTGTTTGTATCGCTCGTATACATATATACATACACATATATAT
>NW_013857767.1:0-347 GCF_000517525.1 Limulus polyphemus
ATGGAAGCCATTAATAGACAGAGGGTATGGAACTAGTAAACTAGTTAAATAACCACTAGGTGTGGAAGCCATTAATATACAAGAGGGTATGGAACTAGTAAACTAGTTAAATAACCACTAGGTATGGAAGCCATTAATAGACAGAGGGTATGGAACTAGTAAACTAGTTAAATAACCACTAGGTGTGGAAGCCATTAATATACAAGAGGGTATGGAACTAGTAAACTAGTTAAATAACCACTAGGTGTGGAAGCCATTAATACAGCTATCTGTGCTAGTTTTTATAATTTCCAATTAATATAGTAAGAGAGAATGCAACTAATAAACTACCTAAATAACCACTAGGT
>NW_013857768.1:0-346 GCF_000517525.1 Limulus polyphemus
CAGAAAGATAGCGATGCGCACACCGGAGTGGAAAAAGTGGGCTTGGCGAAAGCACAAAATCAACTAGGACAGTCAGAAACACGCGTACGATCGGAAGAAGAACCATAGACTTTTTCTCGGCAATGCAAGAAACAGCACAGACACATGTACGGTCGTAAAAAGAATGCTAGATCTGTATTCGATACTGCAAGAAACAGCACAGACACACGTACGGTCGTAAAAAGAATGCTAGATCTGTATTCGATACTGCAAGAAACAGCACAGACACACGTACGATCATAGGTAGAGCGGAACGCTTTCACTCAAAAACACAGGATGAAAAGGTTAGTCTCTGTAAGTACAACGG
>NW_013857769.1:0-349 GCF_000517525.1 Limulus polyphemus
AATATAAATGGACGAAAATAATGTCGGAAACAATAACAATGTATTGCACAAAAATAAACCCAAAGACTATGACAGTGTAGTGAATTCAGAAGCAACAATATAGTGCTTTTGGGCGTGCCCTAGGAAACAATGGAAATATAGAGGGCAAAAATAATGTCGGAAACAACAATCCAAAAAAGTAAAACGCTAACATTGCTAGTTTCGATTGGTATAAAACTTCAAAGTGTTTGTTACGTATTTTTGCACTCATGGCAAAGCTACTAAACCTATCAGCCGCCTTCTCTAATTTGGTACTGCTGACCAGAAGGAACCTTACGACCCATGCTAATGGACTTACCGTCACTCTTTT
>NW_013857770.1:0-347 GCF_000517525.1 Limulus polyphemus
GTTATTTTTGCTTCAAGTCTTCAGTTTGAATCGCCGAAAGTCATTTTCAGATGTTTGAATGACTCCTTACTCATGTGATGTTCAAAAGATTGTTGATAAATTTAATATTTATTTTTATATCAGGTGATGAAGGTTCTTTTTTGAACGATTCTCTGAATAGATTTTTTTGAATTATTGTTTCATATATACTTAAGGCCGGGCGTGTATGAAAATGTCGAAGGCTCGAGCCGTGATATATCGCTAAATACGCTGAGCCGTACTTAAATAACAATACACGAACTACACATTTATGGGAACAATACACTGGTCGATCATCGATAATAAGTTTCCAGATTTATAATATTAAA
>NW_013857771.1:0-347 GCF_000517525.1 Limulus polyphemus
CTTTATAACATAGCAGTATTTGTATTAAAATGTTTGGAATACTATATTCTGACATTAACAAGAGAATTACCAGTTGTTGAAAAAAAAAAACGTCTGAAAGTTAACATTCACTGTATAGATATCATAATTGTTTATTCACAATTTCTTTTTCAGTATTTTAGTACAGGTTACTGTATATAGTTACAGACAAATGAGATGTGAACACCCATGAATTTCTTAATCCTACATTTAGTGTTAGTCTCCCTTGTTCATAGACATGAACTTGGAGCTTATCTGTCTTGGTACCAGGTGAACAGCATCTCAAGTGGCTTCAGTAGGATGTCTGGAATGCTGGTCATGTGCAGAGA
>NW_013857772.1:0-476 GCF_000517525.1 Limulus polyphemus
ATTTTAATATTAGTGCCATTTTCATTCTTTCTTCAATTATTATTGAAATTACCGTGTTATTTTCTTTCTTTACTCATTTATTATTGAAATATCATTGCCAATTTACATTATTTCCCCAGTTCTTATTGTAATGTCAGTGCCATTTTCATTCTTTCCTCAATTATTATTGAAAAACCGTGTTATTTTCATTCTTTCCTCAGTTCTTATTGTAATATTAGTGCTATTGTATTTGTTTACTCAGGTATTATTGTAATGTCAGTGTTTTGGTTTTTCTTTCCTTCCTCATTATTGTAATATCAGTGCCATTGTGATTCTTTTATCAGTTCTCATTGTTATATCACTGTTAATGTCACTTTTTCCTCAGTTATTATTGTATTATCAATGCGATTGCCATTCTTTCTCAGTTACTATTGTAAAGTCAGAGCTTTTGTTTTTCTTTCCTTGACTTATTATTGCAATATCAGTGCCATTTTCAC
>NW_013857773.1:0-608 GCF_000517525.1 Limulus polyphemus
TATGTAATAAAGATATTAATAGCGTGAGACGAGCAGGAAGCAGCAGACAGATAATATTAGATAGATTAAAGGAAAGAGAATATAGCTGTGTGAAATATAAAAAAAAAAGACAAGAAGGATAATTTTATTCCGTCAAAGCGGGGGTTCTAAAGTAATTGAATCAGCCTGGATACACTTTGATAAAAGGAACAGAGGATCTTCAGAAGAAAGAAGACCAAACGAATTACGATAACTTGCGCCATAACTGTAAGTGAATCACACACAGAATACTAGTACGATAGTAATATAGAGAAGATAGTTCAACTTGTAAACTGAAATTCTAAAGTAATTGAATAGGCCTAAGTGGACTTTTGACAACAAGAAGAGAACTATACATAAATAGTGTTTATGATATGCATGTAATCTCTATAGTGTGAAGACTTTGTTGTATATACTGTTACGACGGCGGAAGTCACGTGACGCTAATAACACGTCATGAGCTTCTAGAAAATTCATGTCCCTTCGTGAAGCCTCGAGTGTTTACTAGATTTTCGGTATTCTTGTATATAAGACCGCCAAGAAGTGACGGCAACAATGCAGTTGAACTGCAGACAGAGATAGAGACGGAC
>NW_013857774.1:0-345 GCF_000517525.1 Limulus polyphemus
GTTTTTATTTAACGTATTGATATATCGTTGTGAATTTTTAATCAGAAGTTTTGTTTATCATATATATATATATATATATCGATGTGAATCTTTAATCTGGAGTTTTTATTTACCATATATATATCGATGTGAATGTTTAATCAGAAGTTTTTTTACGAAATGCATATATATAGTTGTGATTTTTACTCAGAAGTTTTATTTACCATAAATATATATATATATGTTTTTAAATGTTTTATCAGATGTTTTACTTTCCATATATGTATATATCGATGTGAATTTTTAATCAGAAGTTTCTATTTACCATATACATTTATCGATGTGAAATTTTAATAAGATTTTTTT
>NW_013857775.1:0-659 GCF_000517525.1 Limulus polyphemus
ATTTATGATTTTAACTTTATACAAAAGTGCCAAAATACTATAATTGAGTAAATAATGTTTAAGGTATGATCTACAAAAACGTGTTAAACAGAAGAGAGAGAGAGAGACCAATCATTTATATTTGTTCGTTATAGGTTTATAAGAAGTGATTCTTTAATTTTACCATCTAAGAAATCGTTGGATCTTGTGAGAATTTTAAACTTTATAAATTGGGCCATAATACTTTGATGTACTATCGCCCAGATAGTGTTCAGCCACTGCACTATTCTCTACCGAGATCAGATAGTGTTCAACCACTCCACTATGTTCCACCGAGATCAGATAGTGTTCAACCACTCCACTATGTTCCACCGAGATCAGATAGTGTTCAGCCACTGCACTATGTTCCACCGAGATCAGATAGTGTTCAGCCAGTGCATTATTTTCCACCGAGATCAGATAGTGTTCAGCCAGTGCATTATTTTCCACCGAGATCAGATAGTGTTCAGCCACTGCACTATTTTCCAACGAGATCAGATAGTGTTCAGCCACTGCTATATGTTCCACCGAGATCAGATAGTGTTCAGCCACTGCACTATTTTCCACCGAGATCAGATAGTGTTCAGCCACTGCACTATTTTCCACCGAGATCAGATAGTGTTCAGCCACTACACTATTTT
>NW_013857776.1:0-346 GCF_000517525.1 Limulus polyphemus
GTCCTGGAGATGTACCTCTTACACACAAGTGGTCCTGGAATTGTACCTCTTACACACAAGTGGTCCTGGAATTGTACATTGTATACACAAGTGGTCCTGGAATTGTACCTCTTACACACAAGTGGTCCTGGAATTGTACCTCTTACACACAAGTGGTCCTGGAATTGTACCTCTTACACACAAGTGGTCCTGGAACTGTACCTCTTACACACAAGTGGTCCATTAAAAACGTTTATTTGATACAGAAGGAATCCAGTAAAAAAATGTAGTTTCAATAATATTCAAGTGTGCATAATCTTATCAGACACGTTACCCCCCCCCCCCCAGTGGTACAATGGTATGTTTG
>NW_013857777.1:0-348 GCF_000517525.1 Limulus polyphemus
TACAAGATATCTGTAAACTGACAGGGAATGTTTAAACTTAATTAAAACAATGTAAGTTTAACATCAATCATATATTTCAAAGTAATAACTTGAACATAAACTTTATCTCGAAATTTTAAAGTATAACAAAGCTTCTTCATAAACAACATTTGCAGTTTGTTTTCCATCTACCAACAAATAAAGATTTTGAGGTGATCCCACCCTTCAACACCCTACATCTTACTGACCATAGGAAAAGCATTGTTGTTTGAGAAACAATCCAACAACTTTCATATTTTGACCTTGAATCCCTTTAGAATATTCAACATTGTCTACAGTGTCAACCTGCCAAGATTGTTTGAGATTGAC
>NW_013857778.1:0-481 GCF_000517525.1 Limulus polyphemus
CGAATCCATGTATATTATCCATGTCTTAATAAAGTAAGGTATAATCATCGTGATGATGTATTTTCCCATGTCTTAGTAAATTATGGTATAATCATCGTGTTGATGTATTTTACAAATGTCCTAATAAAGTATGGTAAAATCATCGTGTTGATGTATTTTACCCATGTCTTAATAAAGTACCGTATAATCATCATGGTTTTGTAATTTACCCATGTCTTATAAAGTATGGTATAATAATCGTGTTCATGTATTTTACTCATGTCTTATTAAATTATGGTATAATCATCGTGTCTATGTATTTTGCCCATGTCTTAATAAAATAAAGTACGTTAAAATCATCGTATCTATGTATTTTACCTATGTCTTAATAACGTATGGTATAATTATCGTGTCTATGTGTTTTATCTATGTCGTAATAAAGTAAAGTATAAACATCGTGATAATGTATTTTATCCATGTCTTAATGAAGTATGGTATAATC
>NW_013857779.1:0-703 GCF_000517525.1 Limulus polyphemus
TCATTTTTATTCTATTCCAGTTAAAAATGTAGTTTTTTTTTACTTTATTCATAAATTTATTTACCTTATGGTATCTGTATTTCTTTTAACGTCCACGTTAGTTTAAGATTTGTTTACAATAATTTCTGTTGTCCAGTTATTCTATTCCAGTTAAAAATGTAGTTTTTTTTACTTTATTCATAAATTTATTTACCTTATGGTATCTGTATTTCTTTTAACGTCCACGTTAGTTTAAGATTTGTTTACAATAATTTCTGTTGTCCCTTCCTGTCCTGTTCCCGCGTTTTCTTAAACCGAAAAAACTGCAACACTCCTAATGAAAGCCTACATACTTCCGTGTTGTCATGGTGAAATGTTCTGAATACCCGTGACGTCAGTTTTAGGCCAATCTACTCTTCCCACTCGTGTTTTTGGGTTTCTTATTTATTGGGTGAAAACTAAAGTGTAATATAAAATGTACTATCGTGTATTAGAAGTTTAACTAAGGTGTAATATAAAATGTACCATCGTGTATTAGAAGTTTAACTAAGGTGTAATATAAAATGTACCATCGTGTATTAGAAGTTTAACTAAGGTGTAATATAAAATGTACTATCGTGTATTAGAAGTTTAACTAAGGTGTAATATAAAATGTATTATCGTGTATTAGAAGTTTAACTAAGGTGTAATATAAAATGTACTATCGCGTATTAGAAGTTTAACT
>NW_013857780.1:0-342 GCF_000517525.1 Limulus polyphemus
GTTGCTCTTACAAGATAACACCAGTACTAAGTAGGTTGCTCTTACCAAGATAACACCGGTACTAAGTAGGTTGCTCTTACCAAGATAACACCAGTACTAGTAGGTTGCTCTTACCAAGATAACACCGGTACTAAGTAGGTTGCTCTTACCAAGATAACCCCGGTACTAAGTAGGTTGCTCTTACCAAGATAACACCAGTACTAAGTAGGTTGCTCTTACCAAGATAACCCCAGTACTAAGTAGGTTGCTCTTACCAAGATAACACCAGTACTAAGTAGGTTGCTCTTACCAAGATAACACCGGTACTAAGTGGGTTGCTCTTACCAAGATAACACCAGTATT
>NW_013857781.1:0-526 GCF_000517525.1 Limulus polyphemus
ATATACTACTAAAACTCTAAGATTGTTTGTTTGTGGACTTCTCTGTAGTTAAATACAACAAAAAACAGAACAAAATAAGTTTTGTTAAAATCGGGTCACGGGTTACCGAGTTAGCCCCGTTTTTCGGGTCACTTTTATGAAAATTTATAGATGAATGCATGTACACTAGATGGTGCCACATATCGGTTTATCTATCTATTCGTTTGTTTGTTTGTTTTTAATTATGCACAAAGCTACACAAGGGCTATCTGTGCTCTGCCCACCACGGGTATCGAAACCCGGTTTCTAGCGTTTTAAGTCCGCAGACATACCGCTGTGCCACTGGGGGCCTATCTATTCGTATTCCACCTAATGAATCACTTTAAAATATCGTCTATAGAACAATATATGCACAACAGAAATTAAATGATGAGATGAAAGTGTGTTATAACGGCGCGTAGAAAGAACAACAATAAAATGGACCTATAATATTATTGATTATTTGCAAATATTAACTATGGAGACGAGGTAATAAAATAAAAAGAAA
>NW_013857782.1:0-347 GCF_000517525.1 Limulus polyphemus
ATGGTATAACAAAGAGACTACTCACACACAAAACATGAACTGGTGTAATACGGTGGACATGGTATAACAAAGAGACTACTTAAGCACGAAACATGAACTGGTGTAATATGGTGAATATGGTGTAACAGAGAGACTACTCACACACAAAACATGAACTGGTGTAATACGGTGGACGTGGTATAACAAAGAGACTACTCACACACAAAACATGAACTGGTGTAATATGGTGAATATGGTGTAACAGAGAGACTACTCACACACAAAACATGAACTGGTGTAATACGGTGGACATGGTATAACAAAGAGACTACTTAAGCACGAAACATGAACTGGTGTAAACGGTGGAC
>NW_013857783.1:0-348 GCF_000517525.1 Limulus polyphemus
TTGTCTTTCAAAACCTGTATCAGTAGGTATTGTTACTATTGGTTTTTGTCTTTCAAAACCTGTATCAGTAGGTATTGTTACTATTGGTTTTTGTCTCTCAAAACCTGTATCAGTAGGTATTGTTACTATTGGTTTTTGCTCTCAAAACCTGTATCAGTAGGTATTGTTACTATTGGTTTTTGTCTTTCAAAACCTGTATCAGTAGGTATTGTTACTATTGGTTTTTGTCTTTCAAAACCTGTATCAGTAGGTATTGTTACTATTGGTTTTTGTCTCTCAAAACCTGTATCAGTAGGTATTGTTACTATTGGTTTTTGTCTCTCAAAATCTGTATCAGTAGGTATCGTT
>NW_013857784.1:0-347 GCF_000517525.1 Limulus polyphemus
CGGGGAGTTGTGTTGCGTCAATCCCATGATACTGTAACAGGAGGACATCTCGGAGTTAAGAAAACATTGAGTCACCTACGATACAGATTTTACTGGCTAGGTATGAGACAAGATGTGGAAGAATGGTGCAGAACATGCAGTACCTGTTGTGCTAAAAGGGGACCCAAGCATAAGGGACACTAACAAACCCAACAACAGTACATTACACTGCAGTTTACTTTTTTTTCCTGAAACCAGCTCAAGAATTATCCACACTTGGACTTAACTGGCCACTATACACAATATTCCCGTCAACGTCAAATTCTCACAAAAACCCGGCTTTAAATTAAAATCGTTACTAAACATAA
>NW_013857785.1:0-347 GCF_000517525.1 Limulus polyphemus
ATACTTGGCTGACATTGAAGACCAATGCATATTAGGAGTTGGACTACTTACTACCGAGGAAGTGTGTAATTAATTTTGATAAAATGACGTTTTGGAACAACAAAGGCTAAATTCCGGTAAGTGTTAAAAGAGAGGTTGAGCTAACCAGGTGTCATCAAACTGAAGTCAAAGTGACTGAAGGAGTTCATGATCGTGAAGTGGAACCAGGAATAGATATTAAAGTAGAGCAGGAGAAAGACCAATATTTGAAGCAAATAATTGATTTTCTAAAAGCAAATGTTTTGCACCCTGCTTGGGAGGTGTCTAGCTTAAACCCTGTGACAAAGAACTATTGGGCACAATGGGAC
>NW_013857786.1:0-347 GCF_000517525.1 Limulus polyphemus
CACGTTTAAACAATCGGTTGCTCAACAATTATATGACAGATTGTTGATGTTTTTGTTCTTTTTACCAAAGGCAAGGTTGAAAATATAATCTGTGACATAGGCCTAATGCAGCATATGATTAGTTTGTTCAAGTTTTGAGCAGGCCGAATATTATTGCATTCTAAGTACTGGGCAGGGTTTGTTTGGTAAACATTGAAAACAATACGAGAAAACTGTTAATAATATTGTTACGTCTCCGTTCGTTAGTTAATTTTCCGTAACTTCGTTCCGACGAAACTTTAGCGACACAAGTCCTTATATAAATAAAACTGGTTTATTCTTTCTGAATATAACTTTTCGATACACTT
>NW_013857787.1:0-347 GCF_000517525.1 Limulus polyphemus
GCATAAACACAATCAATTCCCTTTACAAAATTAACAATCTCATTCAGATCCCTTCTAACTCTTCTTTTTTCAAAAGAAAACAATTTGAAAGCTTTCAACCTCTCCACATATGACAACCCCTTCATCCCAAGCACCATTCTAGTAACCCTCCTTCGAACTCTTTCCAATAATTCAATATCTTTCCTAAGGCTGATCACAATTCTCCAAATGTGGCCTAACCAGTAACGTATACAATGAAATTATAACCTCTTTAGACTTGTATTCAATATTTCTATAGATACAACCTAAAATCCTATTTGCCCTACCACTAGCAACAGCACAATGCTCAGATGGCTTAAAAGACTGAT
>NW_013857788.1:0-347 GCF_000517525.1 Limulus polyphemus
GATGTACGGAGTGATAATCATTTACTTGTTTCTTAATGTAGGGAGTGAAAATCATTTACTTGTTTCTTGATGTAGAGAGTGAAAAACATTTACTTGTTTCTTGTTGTAGGGACTGAAAATCATTTACTTGTTTCTTGTTGTAGAGAGTGAAAATCATTTACTTGTTTCTTGATGTAAGGAGTGAAAATCAATTACTTGTTTCCTTTTGTAGGGAGTGATAATCATTTACTTTTTTCTTGTTGTAGGGAGTGAAAATCATTTACTTGCTTCTTGATGTAGGAAGTGAAAATCATTTACTTGTTTCTTGAAGTATGTAGTGAAAATCATTTACTTGTTTCTTGATAAAT
>NW_013857789.1:0-347 GCF_000517525.1 Limulus polyphemus
GTACGTTTATAGTTTAGTTTACAAAATTACCACTATTAAGGTAATTAACTACCATATGTATATTTACAAAACATTGCATAGTTTAGTTTTACAAAAGTACCACAATAACGGTAATTAATTATTATATGTATATTTACAGTATTTTTTATATTATAGTTTTTACAAAATTACCATTATAAAGGTAATTAACTACCATATGTATATTTACAGTACGTTTTATAGTTTAGTTTTACAAAATTACCATTATAAAGGTAATTAATTACCATATGTATATTTACAGTACGTTTTACAGTTTAGTTTACAAAATTACAACTATAACGGTAATTAATTACTATATGTATATTTAT
>NW_013857790.1:0-496 GCF_000517525.1 Limulus polyphemus
GTTATATGTCATTAGCTTAGTCTGTAAGTATAACAAACTTAGTGCTAATACTAGCACCATCACTGTTATATGTCATCAGTTTAGTCTGTAAGTATAATAAACTTAGTGATGGTACTAACACCAACACTGTTATATGTCATTAGCTTAGTCTGTAAGTATAACAAACTTAGTGATGGTACCAACACTGTTATATGTCATTAGCTTAGTCTGTAAGTATAACAAACTTAGTGCTGATACTAACACCAACACTGTTATATGTCATCAGTTTAGTCTGTAAGTATAACAAACTTTGTGATGGGACTAACACCAACACTGTTATATGTCATTAGGTTAGTCTGTAAGTATAACAAACTTAGTGATGGTACCAACACTGTTATATGTCATTAGCTTAGTCTGTAAGTATAACAAACTTAGTGCTGATACTAACACCAACACTGTTATATGTCATCAGTTTAGTCTGTAAGTATAACAAACTTAGTGATGGTACTAACACCAA
>NW_013857791.1:0-427 GCF_000517525.1 Limulus polyphemus
TTTTTATTGGTTTTATTTTTACAGTTCCAACTTATAAACTCTGAACGAAACCACCCATGTAAACAGTAAATGTCATGGTGAAACAAGCCAAACCAAAGTGTGGACAGATTCATTCATAATTAACTTGCAAAATTCTAATCATTGTAGGTTTAAACAATCCTAAAACGTCATATGGACAAAATTTAATAAGTCTGTACTAAGCTAGTGACAAGTCGAGGTTTCGAAAGAGCGGGTTCAGGTAATTGATATATACAAGAGCGGGTTCGGGTAATTGACATATACAAGAGCGGGTTCAGGTAATTGATATATACACGAGCGGGTTCAGGTAATTGATATATACACGAGCGGGTTCGCGTAATTGATATATACAAGAGCGGGTTCGGGTAATTGACATATACAAGAGCGGGTTCAGGTAATTGATATATAC
>NW_013857792.1:0-347 GCF_000517525.1 Limulus polyphemus
GTTTAGAGGATGAGTATTGTGGTGTGTTAGACACATTTACACGATGAGTATTGTGGAGTGTTAGACACATTTACACGATGAGTATTGTGGAGTGTTAGACACATTTAGAATATAAGTATTGTGGTATTAGCCACATTTAGAGGATGAGCATTGTGATAGGTTAAATACATTTAGAGGATGAGTATTGTGGTGTGTTAGATACGTTTAGAGGATGAGTATTGTGGTGTGTTAGACACGTGTACTGGATGAGTATTGTGGTGTTTTAGACACGTGTACGGGATGAGTATTGTGGTGTGTTAGACATGTGTACAGGATGAGTATTGTGGTGTGTTAGACACGTTCAGATC
>NW_013857793.1:0-347 GCF_000517525.1 Limulus polyphemus
CAATTTAAAAATAGAATCTACTAGAGTATTGACTGTAAAACAATTTAAAAATAGAATCTACCAGGGTATTGTTGTAAAACAATTTAAAAATAGAATCTACTAGGGTATTGTTGTAAAACAATTTAAAAATAGAATCTACCAGAGTATTGTTGTAAAACAATTTAAAAATAGAATCTTCCAGGGTATTGTTGTAAAACAATTTAAAAATAGAATCTACTAGGGTATTGCTGTAAAACAATTTAAAAATAGAATCTACTAGAGTATTGTTGTAAAACAATTTAAAAATAGAATCTACCAGAGTATTGTTGTAAAACAATTTAAAAATAGAATCTTCCAGGGTATTGTTG
>NW_013857794.1:0-347 GCF_000517525.1 Limulus polyphemus
AGGTAGGGTAAAACAACATCTCCATGGAAGCCCAATGCTTGTGAAAGCAGTGGAAGACCCATCCAGGACAGCGGATTTGAAGATTGGAAGGTCACTTGTGGCAGGTTATTAAGTAGTACCTATAACAGTGGCCAATTTCTCTAAATGTGAGCAGACACTTAAGGAAGGGGCAGTGTTAGGTGTGGGCCAGGAGGTAGAGCCAGTCAATGTTAAAGCAAGAAGTATAACTACAATGAAAGCATACGCTTCCAGAACATTTAACTGACCTCTTTAAGAAGAGCATAGTCCATTTGGCAACATCACAGGCTCTTCAGGTAAAGAACTTTGGTCAATTATGCAGACGTCTT
>NW_013857795.1:0-348 GCF_000517525.1 Limulus polyphemus
TTTGAATTAAAAATCTAGTAGATACTTCCTTTACGCTTCGTGGAGTTCGTTGATCCTTTGGGGCATCGTGAGAATCATCTCGTCAATTTTAGATTGTGGGATTTTCGCCCACTCTTGCTTCAAAACTTGGAGTAGATCGCTCTTTGAAGTTGTTTTTTTTGTTGTTTCTTGACTTGCCGGTTGAGTATACCCCAGAGGTTATCGATGTGGGTTCATGTCAGGAGATTGGCTCGGCCAGGGCAACTTCTGGATACCATTTTCTTCCTGCCACTTTTGGGTGTTTCTAGCAGTGTGACACAGTGCTCCATCTTCTTGGAACAACGTTGTGTTCTTGTCCACTAAACCCAA
>NW_013857796.1:0-1254 GCF_000517525.1 Limulus polyphemus
GTGTCTTCTTAATGAGAGTACACAGTATTGTTAAATCTTGTGTCTTCTTATTGGGAGTACACAGTATAGTTAAATTTGTGTCTTCTTATTGTGTACTGTCAATAAAAGACACAAGATTTAACAATACTGTGTACTGTCAATAAGAAGACACAAGATTTAACAATACTGTGTACTCTCAATATTCAACGATAATGTGTACTGTCAGTAAGAAAACACAAGATTTAACAATAATGTGTCCTGTCAATAAGAAGACACAAGATTTAACGATACTGTGTACTTTCAATAAGAAGACACAAGATTTAACAATACTGTGTACTGTCAATAAGAGGACATACGATTTAACAATACTGTGAACTGTCAATAAGAAGGCACAAGATTTAACGATACTGTGTACTGTCAATAAGAAGACACAAGATTTAACGATATTGTGTACTTTACAAGATTTAACGATACTGGGTACTGTCAATAAGAAGACACAAGATTTAACAATATTGTGTACTCTCAATAAGAAGACACAAGATTTAACGATACTGTGTACTGTCAATAAAAAGACAGAAGATTTAACGATACTGTGTACTGTCAATAAGAAGACACAAACAAGATTTAACGATACTGTGAACTGTCAATAAGAAGACTATTCAACGATAATGTGTACTGTTAGTAAGAAAACAGAAGATTTAACGATACTGTGTACTGTCAATAAGAAGACACAAGGTTCAAAGATACTGTGTACTGTCAATAAGAAGACAAAAGATTTAACGATACTGTGTACTCTCAAAAACAAGACACACGATTTAGCAATACTGTGTACTATCTATAAAAAGACACAAGATTTAACAATACTGAGTACTGTCAATAAGAAGACACAAGATTTAACGATACTGTCTACTGTCAATAAGAAGACACAAGATTTAACGATACTGTGTACTGTCAATAAGAAGACACAAGATTCAAAGATACTGTGTACTGTCAATAAGAAGAGTGTGTACTGTAAATAAGAAGACACAAGTATCGTTAAATCTTGTGTCTTCTTATTGACAGTGCACAGTATCTTTTAATTTTGTGTCTTCTTATTGACAGTACACAGTATCGTTAAATCTTGTGTCTTCTTATTGACAGTAGACAGTATCGTTAAATCTTGTGTCTTCTTATTGACAGTACACAGTATCGTTAAATCTTGTGTCTTTTTATGGATAGTACACAGTATTGCTAAATCGTGTGTCTTCTTATTGAGAGTACACAGTATTGTTAAAT
>NW_013857797.1:0-346 GCF_000517525.1 Limulus polyphemus
GACTGTTTAGAAATCAATGAGTGAGTGAGTGAGTTAGTTGACTTTGTTAAAAAATCAGTTAGTGAGTTAGTTGACTTTGTTAAAAAATCAGTTAGTGAGTTAGTTGACTTTGTTTAAAAAATCAGTGAGTGAGTTAGTTGACTTTGTTGGAAAATCAGTGATTGAGTTAGTTGACTTTGTTTAAAAAATCAGTGAGTGAGTTAGTTAACTTTGTTGAAAAATCAGTGATTGAGTTAGTTGACTTTGTTTAAAAAATCAGTTAGTGAGTTAGTTGACTTTGTTTAAAAAATCAGTTAGTGAGTTAGTTAACTTTGTTGAAAAATCAGTGATTGAGTTAGTTGACTTT
>NW_013857798.1:0-366 GCF_000517525.1 Limulus polyphemus
TTGATTTTTAGAATTATAAGCCCCCAAACTCGGGAGGCTCCTCTCTAAACAGGTTGATGGAAAGATAAATCCATAAATTGTTAAAATTAATGTACAATCATTAAAAATTTCTCGCACTTAAAAAACTGATAGTAGAGCTAGATAAGTTCCTAATTTTGTGTATGTTGTTGTACTGACCAGTAATTTTAACAAAGGTGGTTGTTATAAATATTTACCTTCTAACACATGGTTCGCGATGACTGTTTTCTGGACTTGCATCCCCGACGTTATTGTCCAGTATTTAGCCGTGCACTTGTACACACCGATATCGGCAGTCTGAAAGTCGTGGATCGTTAAGTCGCCGGTGTCTTCGTGTACTTGGATTTT
>NW_013857799.1:0-347 GCF_000517525.1 Limulus polyphemus
CAGAAGACCATATTGTAAGTTAGGTTTATTCTTTTGGTAGTATGATCATTTCCTAGTTTGAGAGAATGTTCCAGGTCATGATCTAAAAGTCCATTAGGAGCAATCTCTTGTATATGGAGTGCTTTCCTGTTCTTCGGCAAGCCTTCCAATGTGTTACAGAACATCCCTAAAAGAATAGCACAGATACACAGTTTGCATCTTCCAGGTAATCATAGCCAGTTTAAGATATCCAACATTGAGGAGAAAACACAATTCATATGTTATTGTCAGGACACTATTAAACCTGGGCAAGCTGATGCTGATTAAAGAAAGACATGTTTTAGTGTTTCTATTGGTGACAGTCATTT
>NW_013857800.1:0-376 GCF_000517525.1 Limulus polyphemus
CCATTTATATGGCCTTAGTTCCACAATTCATGTTAAAAGACAAATTATCATTTATATGGCCTTAGTTCCACAATTCATATTAGAAGGCAAATTATCATTTATATGGCCCTAGTTCCACAATTCACGTTAGAAGACTAATTACCATTTATATGGCCTTAGTTCCACAATTCATGTTAAAAAACAAATTATCATTTATATGGCCCTAGTTCCACAATTCATGTTAAAAGACAAATTATCATTTATATGGCCCTAGTTCCACAATTCATAATAGAAGGCAAATTATCATTTATATGACCCTAGTTCTACAATTCACATTAGAAGACTAATTATCATTTATATGGCCTTAGTTCCACAATTCACTTTAGAAGAGTAATTA
>NW_013857801.1:0-347 GCF_000517525.1 Limulus polyphemus
GACTTAATTCTATACTCCAACCATATAACGTTGCAATCGTACTGTCTATGACTATTTTAGACATACATCTTATAAAGTCAGTATCAAGCTCACTAGAAATGGCTACTGCTTTTTCATGGATTCATGAAGAAATTTGTCACCCAAATTTGTTTTATGAAAAATCAGCAAAAACATAAATCGTTATATACACTTCTCGATTTATATAGTTTTACGTGTACAATTCATGGATATCTAAATAATCTATACTTTACTGACTCGACAACTTCACTAAAATGATATACCTAAGTAACTTAAACAAGAAATATCTTCTTGTATCAAAGAATTCATGTATGCTTGTACCTAAATAA
>NW_013857802.1:0-347 GCF_000517525.1 Limulus polyphemus
CTCATTGTGTAGGTTTGTGCTTAACTTCAAACAAACTAACAAACAATTTACTTTATGAATTCCACTAAAATTATTGAGAATTATGAAAATTGGAACCTTAGCATGATTAATACGAAAGTTAAATGCAGTGGAGCTAACACTACTGCCAGAAAAGCCGATTTGGTCGACAGGTAAACAAAATAATATGAGCGATAATACAGTGTCAGAGTATTGTTTTGTTACATGAAAAGAAGCATAGTTTAATATTGTTGCGTATCTGCTTGTTTGTTAATTTCCCTTAGAAATTCTTTCCGAGAAACTTCAGCGATACAAGCCCTTTCTTAATTAAAACTAGTTTATTCTTTCTC
>NW_013857803.1:0-347 GCF_000517525.1 Limulus polyphemus
GAACTGACAAAAATCTAGTAGAAAACGGACTAAAGGACCCTTATCAATGTCAACAGAATCTAGTGGAAGGAGAAATAAAAGACCGTTAATACGGTCGACAAAATATAGTGGAAGAAGGACTAAAAAGACCATCATTAATGTTAACAAAATCTTGCAGAGGAAGGACTAAAATACCGTTATCAATATCGACAAAATATAGTTTAAGAAGGATTAAAAATCCATTATAAAAGTCATTAAAATATAGTGTAAGAAAGACTAAAAATACCGCTATCAATTCGAAAAAAATCTAGTCTAAGAAGGCGTAAAAAGACAGTTATGAACGTCGACAAAATCTAGTAGAAGAAAAA
>NW_013857804.1:0-343 GCF_000517525.1 Limulus polyphemus
AGTTGAAGACTAAAAATGATGGTTTTTCGGAACAATAATGATTTTATTTATGCTTAATTTCATATATTTTTGAGGGATGGTGGATAAAATAGACATGCTAAGAGAAAATGTGTCACCGGGGTCACCCTAGTGGAAATTCAGGATATTTTTTATATTGCCTTATAGAATTAAGAACTTAAAACTTGTATATTATTAAGATATGGATTATTAGCTAAGATATTATGCTATTCTAATTGATATAACATAAACAAAAAGTAGTTTATCAAAATGGTGTATTTAATTGTTTTATAGTCACAAAAAAGAAACCTATCATTCTATAGGTATTTGAAGAACTTGTAATTAT
>NW_013857805.1:0-345 GCF_000517525.1 Limulus polyphemus
TAACGAATATCTGTACAGGTTTGGTCGACTTGACCAATCTCATAACCACTATAAAAAATATGAAATAATTATAAATTATGCTTTTTTTTTCTAGAATTACTACATATTATAACAAAAAAACAAATGTTTAGACTAAATAGCTTAAATCTCATAACATTATATATTTATATATATTTATTATTTTTATTATATTGACCTTTCAGCCATCTGGCTAACAATACAGAAGTTACAATGATGCAGCACACATGCACTCATGTTACCATATCCAATAATATAAAACTGACGTTTAGTCTCTAAAAAGTGACCTGTCTTGGCCATGTTTTAGTGGACCAGTATTTGTAAAAT
>NW_013857806.1:0-347 GCF_000517525.1 Limulus polyphemus
AGGCCTTATCTCACCACCTAGAGTGTCGCTTACTCAGGAGGCCTTATCTCATCACCTAGAGTGTCGCTTACTCAGGAGGCCTTATTCCACCAACTAGAGTGTCGTTTACATAGGAGGCCTTATCTCACCAACTATAGTGTCGCTTACATAGGAATCCTTATCTCACCACCTAGAGTGTCGCTTACTCAGGAGGCCTTATCTCACCAACTAGAGTGTCGCTTACTCAGGAGGCCTTATTCCACCAACTAGAGTGTCGTTTACATAGGAGGCCTTATCTCACCACCTAGAGTGTCACTTACATAGGAATCCTTATCTCACCAACTAGAGTGTCGCTTACATAGGAGGCA
>NW_013857807.1:0-346 GCF_000517525.1 Limulus polyphemus
CCCATTCCAAAAGCCAACCACCCTGTTTCACCAACTGTTTTGATCTTCTATAATCTTCTAAGTCTCCTGTCATACTGGTCAATTTAAATTTTTAAATTTATAATGCTTTTCTTTAATTTTATTTCTTAAACTCTTTGTGAGCCAACCTGTTTTTTATTTGTAGCTATTCTCTTATATCTATTAGGAATATGTTTACATTCAATATTAAAAAAATTTTTCACATCTGATCAGTGTCTCCAAATAACTCAGCTGCCCAATTCACAACAGATAACTCTTGTTGCATCCCTCCAAAATCAGTCTTTTTTGAAATTTGTAACCAAAATATCATTGTTCCTTATCTCCGTAT
>NW_013857808.1:0-347 GCF_000517525.1 Limulus polyphemus
GAAATGGAACCAGGTATAGATATTAAAGTAGAGCAGGAGAAAGACCAAGATTTGAAGCCAATGATTGATTTCCTAAAAGCAAGTGTTTCGCGCCCTGCTTAGGAGAAGGTGTCTAGTCTAAGCCCTGTGACAAAGAACTATTGGGCACACTGGGACCAGTTGAGGCTAGAAGATGGTATTCTTCTCCAGAGATAGGAAAGTGACGACCTGGCAAACGGCTATACCGAGAAAGTTACGGGAAGTTGTGCTGCGTCAATCCCATGATACTGTAGCAGGAGGACATCTCGGAGTTAATAAAACATTGAATCACCTACGACACAGATTTTACTGGATAGCTATGAGACAAG
>NW_013857809.1:0-345 GCF_000517525.1 Limulus polyphemus
GTACGAGGTAGTGACCATTAGCAACTGTTACTGCTACTTAATTATATACCAGGAACATTATCCATTTGAAGTAACAATGTCTCTTACCTGGAACATTATCCATTTGAATAAACAATGTTTCTTACCACGAACATTATATGTTTGAAGAAGTAATGTTTCTTACCAGAAACATTATACATTTGAAGAAACAATATCTCTTACCAGGAACATTATCCATTTGAAGAAACAATGTCTTTTACCAGGAACATTATCAATTTGAAGAAACAATATTTCTTACCCGGAACATTATCCATTTGAAGAAACAATGTTTCTTACCAGGAACATTATTCATTTGAAGAAACAATG
>NW_013857810.1:0-346 GCF_000517525.1 Limulus polyphemus
GCCAGAAGAGACGAAGCAACGTTCACACGTCGGAAACGATTATCATAGGAGAGTTCGTGAGGCACCTAAATACCTTCTTTATGGAGTTTTCCCATATTTCTTAAATGTTTGCGTATTGTTTCATGAGAGACATGCAATTTCAGGACCATTTCATGAGTGTGTTGCCTTGAGTTACACTCAACAAGCGTCTTCAGAGCATCAATATCAATTCCATCATATCAGCCCCTGTCATCACAGTTTTTAAGGTTAAAGTCACCAGAACGAAATTTGCTTACGAACGTTCAAAACATTTTCATAAACCTCTTTAATATTCTTTGTGGCTACAGAGGCGTTGTTTCCCTTTGTT
>NW_013857811.1:0-347 GCF_000517525.1 Limulus polyphemus
CTGATTAAACATTTACAACGATACATACATATATATAAATATATATATATGATAAATAAAAACTTTTGATTAAACATTCTCAACGATATATATATACATGATAAATAAAACTTCTTATTAAATATTCTCAACGATATACATATACATAGTAAATAAAACTTCTGATTCAACATTCACATCGATTTATATATGGTAAATACAAACTTGTGATTAAACATTCACACGATATATATATACATATGGTAAAAAAAACTTTTGATTAAAAATTCACAACGATATATATACATATGGTAAATAAAAACTTCTGATTAAAAATTCACAACGATATATATATGGTAAAAAAACTT
>NW_013857812.1:0-637 GCF_000517525.1 Limulus polyphemus
ACTCAAAATATCTAATTTTTTTTATTAAGTCACAAGGTTTGTTAAGCAATGTTTCTCTCATGTCCTTTTTTTTTCTTTTCACATCTTGCCTATCTATCTATATTTTAATTGTTATTTTCAGTAATTAATATCTGTACAGTAGATTTGAACGATTTCGCAACCACCAAAAATTTAGGAAATAAACATAAATTATGCCTCTTTCATTCTAGAATGAACACAAAAACATAAATGTTTAGATGAAATAGCTTAATTCTCATAACATTATACATTTATATATATTTATTATTTTTATTATATTGACCTTTCACCCGTGCCTGGCTAACAATACAGAAGTTATAATGATATGGCTCACGTGCACTCATGTTACCGTATCAAATAACATAAAATTGACCTTTGGTCTGTACAAAGTAACTTGTCTTGGCTTTGTTTCAGTCAACTAGTAAAATACAGTCACATTTCAATTATTATACATTATTGCTATTTTGAAATAAGTTCTTTAACATATTTTTCCTAAAACATAGAATAGTAAATAATAAAGTAAAGCAAACAATTATCTCTTCTCGTTATGATCTTTGTACTTGGTTGCTGCTTGATGTAGGTTTCTAAGCCTTTAAAAACTTTGCACATGGAGGATATG
>NW_013857813.1:0-347 GCF_000517525.1 Limulus polyphemus
TGACCTCTTATAAGCTAGTACGTAATTCGTTTATGGATATGTACATGGTCAGTAATTCGTACTAACATAAAAGAATATATCATCAATATTAGGATTAATATTTAAATAAATAAACGAAATAAAATTAAACTTATGCACAAAACTAAAATATATCAAATAAGAAACACTTCTCCATTATCTCTTGTGAGCAAACTTATTGAAGCTCATGACAGGGTTTATATTAAAGAAATTAAAAATGCATTTAACATTATTTACACTCTTTATAAACATTAATATCTACAACTCACCGATAGGGAAACTAATGTCAGTCTCAGAAGTTTTATGAACTTTAAATGACGTAATTAGCT
>NW_013857814.1:0-347 GCF_000517525.1 Limulus polyphemus
GAGCACAGATAGCCCTTGTGTAGCTTTGTGCATAATTAAAAACAAACGATACTTCATTGATCACTTTAAAAAGTACAGTTGACCATTCACGATCGTTATACGAAATTGTGTTACATTAACAAATTATCTAGTAACAGATAGAAAACCGATGAAGTAATGACTTGCGTGAACAGTCTATCAGGTCATGGTTACCCGGAAAACCTATCATTCTTACCTAGATATTCTATCAGGTCATAGTTACCCGGAAAACCTATCATTCTTACCTAGATATTCTATCAGGTCATGGTTACCCGGAAAACCTATCATTCTTACCTAGATATTCTATCAGGTCATAGTTACCCGGAAAA
>NW_013857815.1:0-347 GCF_000517525.1 Limulus polyphemus
TTTTGAAAGCTTAATTTTTTATTCCTGAAAACTTAACGTATACCATCTTATTCCAGTTTTATTTAAAATATATATAATATCTTAAAATTTTAAACCCGTAGTGTTGTTGTTTTAATCAATCCAGTTTAGCTGGGCGATCTACACGTTGCATCTCTCTGCTTGTGCTGAAAGTGGACTTACAACGCTAGAAACCGGGTTTCGATACCCGTGGTGGGCAGAGCACAGATAGCCCCTTGTGTAGCTTTGTGTTTAACTACAAACAAACAAAAACTCTTTGCTCGTATCAACTCAGTTTAAATGGGCGTACTGCACGCTGCATCTCTTTGCCCGTATATCCTTCACCGACA
>NW_013857816.1:0-346 GCF_000517525.1 Limulus polyphemus
TTATGCAGCTCTAAAGGCCCGGCATGACCAGGTGGTTAGGGCGCTCGACTTGCAATCTGAGGGCTGCGGGTTCGAATCCTCGTTCCACCAAACATGCTCGCCTTTTCAGTAGTGGGGGCGTTATATGTGACGGTCAATTCCACTATTCTTTGGTAAAAGAGTAGCCCAAGAGTTGGTGGTGGGTGGTGATGACTAGCTGCCTTCCCTCTAGTCTTACACTGCTAAATTAGGGACGGTAAGCGCAGATATCCCTCGTGTAGCTTTGCGCGAAGTTCCAAACAAACAAAGCACCTCTAAAATAAGTCTGCAAAACGTCATTCACTGACTTTTGATTCTAGAGCCACGT
>NW_013857817.1:0-347 GCF_000517525.1 Limulus polyphemus
ATGATGTCATCGCATTTGCAACAACTTTTGACCAGGAAATGTCCCAGCTGGAGGAAGTATTCAAACGTTTGTAAGTAGCAAACCTCAAACTCCATCCTAAGAAATATCATTTGTTCCAGAAAGAGGTGCTTTACTTAGGCCACGTTCTTAGTGAGAATGGTGTACAAACTGATCCTGATAAGGTGAAAGCAGTGCATGACTGGCCAACACCAGACAATGTGGGAGAGCCAAGAAGTTTTTTGGGACTCTGTACTTACTACCGGAAGTTTGTGAAGGACTTTGCAACTATAGCTGCTCCACTACATGATCTGACTAAAAAAGACCAAAAGATTGAATGGACAGTTTCT
>NW_013857818.1:0-347 GCF_000517525.1 Limulus polyphemus
TGCTTTGTCTCTTCTGGCGCGTATTGCGCATGAACCATTTTTGGACACAGTTGTCACCGGTGATGAAAAATGGATTCTCTATGCAAATATTAAACGCCAAAAACAATGGCTCAGTTCTAGACAAAAAACCACTTCCGACCCCAAAACCTGGACTCCATCCGCAGAAAGCGATGTTTTGCATTTGGTGGGACATCAAAGGAGTAATTCATTTAAACTCCTCAATCCACAGCGAACTCTCAATGCAGAGATCTATAGTCAGCAACTGGAACCTTTAAATCAAGCCCTTCATCAGTAACGCCCTTCACTCGTCAATCGGAAAGGTGTTCTTCTTGCATGTCCACATGTGG
>NW_013857819.1:0-587 GCF_000517525.1 Limulus polyphemus
GATACTAAACACATGTTCCAATAATAAATACCCACACCAACAACCTAGAGTTGTGATAGGAACAGACATTAAACACATGTTCCAATAATAAATACCCACACCAACAACCTAGAGTGGAGAGACAGATACTAAACACATGTTCCAATAATAAATACTTACACCAACACATTAGAGTTTTGGTAGGAACAGACACTAAACACGTGTTATAATAATAAATACCCACACCAACAACCTAGAGTGGAGGGACAGATACTAAACACATGTTATAATAATAAATACCCACACCAACAAATTAGAGTTTTGGTAGGAACAGACATTAAACACATGTTCCAATAATAAATACACACCAACAACCTAGAGTGGAGAGACAGATACTAAACACATGTTATAATAATAAATACTTACACCAACACATTAGAGTTTTGGTAGGAACAGACATTAAACACATGTTCCAATAATAAATACCCACACCAACAACCTAGAGTGGAGGGACAGACATTAAACACATGTTCCAATAATAAATACCCACACCAACAACCTAGAGTGGAGAGACAGATACTAAACACATGTTCCAATAATAAATACCC
>NW_013857820.1:0-485 GCF_000517525.1 Limulus polyphemus
AAGATGTGGGTTGTAAGGTAGGGCTTTATTTGACAAAATATGATGCTAGTTATATATCAGGACAAGATGTGAGTTGTAAGGTATAGCTTGATTTGACAAAATATGATGCTAGTTATATGTCAGGACAAGATGTGAGTTGTAAGGTATAGCTTGATTTGCAAAATATGATGCTAGTTATATGTCATGACAAGATGTGGGTTGTAAGGTAGAGCTTGATTTGACAAAATATGATGCTAGTTATATGTCAGGACAAGATGTGGGTTGTAGGTAAAAAATGATTTGACAAAATATGATGCTAGTAATATGTCAGGACAAGATGTGAGTTGTAAGGTAGAGCTTGATTTGACAAAACATGATGCTAGTTATATGTCAGTACAAGATTACAACTCACTGGTAAAGCTTGAATTAACAAAATATGGTGCTAGTTATATGTCAGGACAAGATGGGAGTTGTACGGTTGAGCTTGATTTGACAAAATATGATGC
>NW_013857821.1:0-345 GCF_000517525.1 Limulus polyphemus
CTGATGATTATGAGATGGCTGGGTTATTAAATTTTGCTTTTTCTTCAGTTTTTACTAATGAAGATTTGAGCAGTATTCCACATCTTGATCAGTTGATAAATGGAAATGAAATCAAACAAGGTGACTACATTAATTCTGGTTGTTAAGAAAAAAATTGGGAAATTTAAAAAATAAGAATCCTTGGCCATATAATATTTTCCCAAGGGTTTTGAAGGAGGTTAAAGATTGGATATGTGAACCACTTACTGCTATTTTTTGTCAGTCGTTGAATACTGAATTGGAAGTTAGCTAATGTAACTCCTTTTTTCAAGGGAGGTGATAAAAATTAGTCCCAGTAATTATAGA
>NW_013857822.1:0-347 GCF_000517525.1 Limulus polyphemus
AACAAAGGCCAAATTCCAGTAAGTGTTAAAAAAAGAGGTTGAACTAACCAGGTGTCATCAAGCTGAAGTCCAAGTGACTGAAGGAGTTGATGATGGTGAAGTGGAACCAGGTATAGATATTAAAGCAGAGCAGGAGAAAGATCAAGATTTGAAGCCAATAATTGATTTTCTACAAGCAAGTGTTTTGCGCCCTGCTTGGGAGAAGGTGTCTAGTCTAAGCCCTGTGACAAAGAACTATTGGGCACAATGGGACCAGTTGAAGCTTAAAGATAGTATTCTTCTCCAAAGATGGGATACTGCAGATGGGAAAGTGACGGCCTGGCAAACGGTTATCCCGAGAAAGTTAC
>NW_013857823.1:0-344 GCF_000517525.1 Limulus polyphemus
CACCAGCTACTCTTGGATTAGAACAATGTCATACAATAGTGTAGTTAAATATACACCAGCTACTCTTGGATTAGAACAATGTCATACAATAGTGTAAAGTTAAATATACACCAGCTACTCTTGGATTAAAACAATGTCATACAATAGTGTAAGGTTAAATATACACCAGCTACTCTTGGATTAAAACAATGTCATATAATAGTGTAGTTAAATATACACCAGCTACTCTTGGATTAGAACAATGTCATACAATAGTGTAAGGTTAAATATACACCAGCTACTCTTGGATTAGAACAATGTCATACAATAGTGTAAGTTAAATATACACCAGGCTTACTGTTGGA
>NW_013857824.1:0-347 GCF_000517525.1 Limulus polyphemus
CTAGTTGTCTGGAAGAATCAAGGTGTTGTTATGAAGTGTAATCATTGTAAAGGTCTAGTTGTCTGGAAGAATCAAGGTGTTGTTATAAAGTGTAATCATTGTAAAGGTCTAGTTGTCTGGAAGAATCAAGGTGTTGTTATAAAGTGTAATCATTGTAAAGGTCTAGTTGTCTGGAAGAATCAAGGTGTTGTTATAAAGTGTAATCATTGTAAAGGACTAGTTGTCTGGAAGAATCAAGGTGTTGTTATAAAGTGTAATCATTGTAAAGGACTAGTTGTATGGAAGAATCAAGGTGTTGTTATAAAGTGTAATCATTGTAAAGGACTAGTTGTCTGGAAGAATCAAGG
>NW_013857825.1:0-347 GCF_000517525.1 Limulus polyphemus
GTTGAATATATCTATATAAATATAATATTACTGTCTGTTGTATGTATCTATATAAATATAATAGTACTGTATGTTGTATGTATCTATATAAATATAATAGTACTGTCTGTTGTATGTATCTATATAAATATAATAGTACTGTCTGTTGCATGTATCTATATAAATATAATAGTACTGTATGTTGTATACATCTATATAAAAATAATAGTACTGTCTGTTGTATGTTATTTATATAAACATAATAGTACTGTCTGTTGTATACATCTATATAAAAAGAATAGTACTATCTGTTGTATGAATCTATATAAATATAATAGTACTGTCTGTTGCACGTATCTGTATAAATA
>NW_013857826.1:0-347 GCF_000517525.1 Limulus polyphemus
GGCCTTCCAGAACATACAGATAAACAGGCCTTCCAGAACATACATATAAATAGGCCTTCCAGAACATACGGATAAATGGGCCTTCCAGGACATACATATAAATAGGCCTTCCAGAACATTAAGATAAACAGGCCTTACAGAACATTCAGATGAACAGGCCTTCCAGAACATACAGATAAATAGGCCTTCCAGGACATACATATAAATAGGTCTTCCAGAACATTCAGATAAACAGGCCTTCCAGAACATACAGATAAATAGGCCTTCCAGAACATACAGATAAACAGACCTGCCAGGACATACAGATAAATAGGCCTTCCAGAACATTCAGATAAACAGGCCTTCCA
>NW_013857827.1:0-347 GCF_000517525.1 Limulus polyphemus
CTTGACTATATACTTAACTATGTACTTGTCTATATACTTGATTATATACTTGTCAATATACTTGTCTATATGCTTCACTATATACCTGACTATATACTTGTCTATATGCTTCACTATATACTTGACTATATACCTGTCTATATACTTCTCTATATACGTGTCTATATGCTTGACTATATACTTGTCTATATACTTGACTATACACTTGACTATATACTTCTCTATATACGTGTCTATATGCTTGACTATATACTTGTCTATATACTTGACTATACACTTGACTATATACTTATCTATATACTTCTTTATCTACTTCTCTATATATTTGTCTATATGCTTGATTATAT
>NW_013857828.1:0-346 GCF_000517525.1 Limulus polyphemus
AACATTACTTGTTTATTTTCAAGGGCTAACAAAATGTACTTATGTTAAACATTACTTGTTTATTTTCAAGGGCTAACAAAAGTGTACTTATGTTAAACATCACTTAGTTTATTTTCAAGGGCTAACAAAAGTGTACTTATGTTAAACATTACTTGTTTATTTTCAAGGGCTAACAAAAGTGTACTTATGTTAAACATCACTTGTTTATTTTCAAGGGCTAACAAAAGTGTACTTATGTTAAACATTACTTGTTTATTTTCAAGGGCTAACAAAAGTGTACTTATGTTAAACATTACTTGTTTATTTCAAGGACTAACAAAAGTGTAGACTTGAATTACAATAGAAT
>NW_013857829.1:0-346 GCF_000517525.1 Limulus polyphemus
TTCCAGTGTTGAATGTAATCTGATAACACCGTATAATTGTTCCAGTGTTAAAATCTAATATGATAACACCGTATAATTGTACCAGTGTTAAATGTAATCTGATAACACCGTATAATTGTACCAGTGTTAAATGTGATCTGATAACAACATATAATTGTACTAGTGTTTAATGTAATCTGATAACACCATATAATTGTACTAGTGTTAAATGTAGTCTGATAACACCATATAATTGTACTAGTGTTAAATGTGATCTGATAACCCCATATAATTGTACTAGTGTTAAATGTGATCTGATAACACCATATAATTGTACTAGTGTTAAATGTGATCTGATAACACCATA
>NW_013857830.1:0-367 GCF_000517525.1 Limulus polyphemus
ATTTTTCTTTACGACTATTTAACGCTGGGGTAGTTTGGGTTTCAACTTTTGCTTCTAAAGAAGAATATACGTCCTCTGTCATGTTAGCATGAAGGAGAACGTGATATTTAATTATGTTCTTAGATTCGCCACGTGTGGCTGAGTTAGAAAGGTACCGAAACTAGATGAAAGGTGTAGTTTCACAAATAGTTTCAGATCCTACATTTGGTAACGGACATGGTGTATCATGTTAACCACAGATTTTAGTAACGGACATGGTGTATCATGTTAACCACAGATTTTAGTAACGGACATGGTGTATCATGTTAACCACAGATTTTAGTAACGAACATGATGTATCATGTTAACCACAGATTTTAGTAACGGA
>NW_013857831.1:0-565 GCF_000517525.1 Limulus polyphemus
GTCACCTAAGTTCTTTACGAAACAGCAGCAAAAGTTAATAAATAGAATGAAGGGGGGGGCGATGATATTACTGACCCCGGGACCTGGGCTGGCTCTCGACGCCCTTGGATTCTTCTATTTAATTTTTTGTAACTATCTTAAAATGGTTTGACCATGCCAATTTATTATTAAAAGTAATACTTTAGAATTTAATGGTTCTAGAAACGTTTAGCTCGGTGTCTTAAAGTTTTAAGTTAACTTTCGGGAGAATTTTTTGGGGGTTATTTTTCTATTTAAGGCTTCCGTCTTGGTTGCTTTAAACACGACTCGCCACGTGTTACACCACTTGGTAAATTTTGAACTTTTGTTTGCAGCGAGTAGGGGCTTACGCGAGACGCTTCAGACGTTGATGAGGGCTTAACACTGGTCCTTGGGTATGTTCGCGCCTATTCGTTGACTGTGTCTCATAAGCTTTAACTTTGGCGGAAATTTAAACTGGGTAAGCTTAAATCTTAAGCCTTGTGCCAGACGGTATCAAAGGCTTGTTTTACGTCTAAGAAGAGACCCAAGTATTGTTGTATGTTTA
>NW_013857832.1:0-350 GCF_000517525.1 Limulus polyphemus
AGATAACCCTTGTGTAGCTTTGCACGAAATTCAAAAACAAACAAACAAACAATCTAAGCTGTAGAACTCGTCATAAATTAACCTCGTGGTTCAATAATACTGTAGTGGCTAATTTTTAAGCTAATTTTCCTTACTGCTGTATCTTTACAACTGAAGTAAATAAACAGAACGTTGGATCGTTTGAACTTTCTATCGTCGAAAGCCTGTGGTTGATAGATTCAAAAATCTATTCTTTCTCGTTAGCTTATCAGAGAACGTTTATGCTAATATTAAATAAAAGACATTTCTGATTTTGCACAAAATTTATTTTATTTTAGAAAATATATTAAAACTAAACGACATCACATGAA
>NW_013857833.1:0-344 GCF_000517525.1 Limulus polyphemus
CTAAATAGTGTAGTCTGTATTTATTAATTTATTCTTTTAGCCCATTATGTCGAAAAAGAAATTGGGGCACAGGGACGCAAAAGACGTGCACAATTTGCAGCCACGAGGGTGGAGTCCTTGCTGGAAGTGATGACACCAGTAAGCCAGTAAGTGCAAGATTGTGAACATGCTATTTCATTAGAAAAAGAAACAATGAAGAAATTGTTCTCTGTTCTGTTGAAAGCTACAATAATAATAAACAAAAGGATTTCACTTTGTCAGAAACAAATCCACATAATAGTGTTACTAAGCTAAAAGAGAGTGATCTAATAAATACTTTAACACACAGAGATATTGGATTTATG
>NW_013857834.1:0-343 GCF_000517525.1 Limulus polyphemus
CGTATAATTCCTAAATACATGTATAATACACTTTGTAACGTATAATACCTAAATACATTTAGAACACACTTTGTAACGTATAATACCAAAAGACATTTAGGACACAGTTTATAACGTATAATACCTAAATACATTTAGAACATACTGTATAACGTATAATTCCTAAATACATTTAGAACATACTGTATAACGTATAATTCCTAACTACATTTAGAACATACTTTGTAAAGTATAATTCCTAAATACATGTATAATACACTTTGTAACGTATAATACCAAAAGACATTTAGGACACAGTTTATAACGTATAATACCTAAATACATTTAGAACATACTGTATAAC
>NW_013857835.1:0-346 GCF_000517525.1 Limulus polyphemus
TTAACAAGAGAGATTACAACAGTTGTTGGAGGAAAAAGAAATAAACAATAAGAGAGATTACAGCAGTGGCAACTGGATCAAGAAAGGAAACAGGAAGAAAGTCAGCAGTAACTACAGGAAAGTCAACAACAATGGCAAGTGGTACAAATGGAAAACATCAGTAAATTGAAAAGCGAATTAGATACGTTAAAGAACGATTTGTTGTGCGTTACACAAGGAAGATACACTGACCATCGACTTAATCAGCCCCAGACAATGGCAAGCCCCTTACACGAGCCCGCAGCTAAACCCTAATGCAGACATATTCAGTCCCGTTAGAAGTCACATCCCAGACTATGAATGTCAG
>NW_013857836.1:0-347 GCF_000517525.1 Limulus polyphemus
CTACAGCCTAAGATACTCTAGCTGTCTATAGAGACTACAACACTCTAGCTTCTATAGGCTAAGATACTCTAGCTTCTATAGGCTAAGATACTCTAGCTTCTATACAACCTAAGATACTCTAGCTGTCTATACAGCCTAAGATACTCTAGCTGTCTATAGAGACTACACCACTCTAGCTTCTTTAGGCTAAGATACTCTAGCTTCTATACAACCTAAGATACTCTAGCTGTCTATACAGCCTAAGATACCATAGCTGTCTATAGAGACTACGACACTCTAGCTTCTATACAGCCTAAGATACTCTAGCTGTACACAGAGTGGTCACAAGTAAATACCTAATTTTTCGT
>NW_013857837.1:0-347 GCF_000517525.1 Limulus polyphemus
ACACAAATAAATATATCTTTATTACTTGACCGGAATATCTCAGTTTAACTACACACACAAATAAATATATCTTTATTACTTGACCGGAATACCTCAGTTTAACTACACACACAAATAAATATATCTTTATTGCTTGACCGGAATACCTCAGTTTAACTACACACACAAATAAATATATCTTTATTACTTGACCGGAATATCTCAGTTTAACTACACACACAAATGAATATATCTTTATTACCTGATCGGAATATCTCAGTTTAACTACACACACAAATAAATATATCTTTATTGCTTGACCGGAATATCTCAGTTTAAATACTCACACAAATAGATATATCTTTATT
>NW_013857838.1:0-347 GCF_000517525.1 Limulus polyphemus
CTAGTACTTGTATTATGTTACATTATCACAAAATACACTAAAATTAGCATTTGTATCCTATAAGATTGTCACAAAATGCACTAAAACTAACGTTTGTATCGTGTTACATTGTCACAAAATACAATAAAACTAGAGCTTGTATCCTGTTAGATTGTCATACAACACACCACAACTAGCGCTGATGTAGTAGACACTTTCCGTGTACAAATAACAAATGTATGAAAGATGTACAGCTACTCTGAACAGCTAATGAAAATGTTAATAATTAATTTATTATCCACTTGTATAAGAGCTGACAATCACAATGTGTGTTCGGGCTATGGTGTACTAGATAGTCGATCATAGCA
>NW_013857839.1:0-341 GCF_000517525.1 Limulus polyphemus
CTATAACAAGTGTCATACTAAATTACATGTGAATGTGTGGTAGCTTCTAACAAGTGTCATCCTAAATAGCATGTGAGTGTGTGGTAGCTTCTAACAAGTGTCATCCTAAATAACATGTGAGTGTGTGGGAACTGATAACGACTGTCATACTAAATTACATGTGAATGTGTGGTAGCTTCTAACAAGTGTCATCCTAAATAGCATGTGAGTGTGTGTGGTAGCTTCTAACAAGTTTTATCCTAAATAACATGTGAGTTATGTGAGCTTTTAACGACTGCCATGCTAAATAACATCTTAGTGTATAAGAGCTTTTAACGACTGTCCTACTTTATAACATGTGA
>NW_013857840.1:0-343 GCF_000517525.1 Limulus polyphemus
TTTATATGTATACCATGAAAATAAAGTACTTTAAATTGTGAATGTAATTCAGTAAAATCCTCTCACATATGCAGAAAAGGATGTTTGTATAGAAAGAGTTACGATGATAACATTTTGAATTATTTTCAAAACTCTATTACCTTATCTCATAGATTTAACTTTTGTTGTTGTTTTTCTTTTTCAAATCACTTAAATTTATTTTTATTTTAAAAAGTGATATGATACAGATTGTACTGCAGCTGCTTTTTCTTCCTACAAATTAGAAAACCTATTTCAGATTGAAAATATGCTACATAAAATATTGTTTTAAAACAGATATTTGTGAAGTGTGACAGTTAAGGTT
>NW_013857841.1:0-346 GCF_000517525.1 Limulus polyphemus
GTTAAATCTTGTGTCTTCTTATTGACAGTACACAGTATAGTTAAATCTTGGTCTTTTTATTGACAGTACACAGTATTTGTAAATCTTGTGTCTTCTTATTGACAGTAAACAGTATTGTTAAATCTTGTGTCTTCTTATTGAAAGTACACAGTATCGTTAAATCTTGTGTCTTCTTATTGACAGTACACAGTATCGTTAAATCTTGTGTCTTCTTATTGACAGTACACAGTATCGTTAAATCTTGTGTCTTCGTTATCGACAGTACACAGTATTGTTAAATCTAGTGTCTTCGTTTTGACAGTACACACTATCGTTAAATCTTGTGTCTTCTTATTGACAGTACACA
>NW_013857842.1:0-346 GCF_000517525.1 Limulus polyphemus
GGCGTGTTGTAGATTTTCCATAAACTTAAGTATCTCAGTTTGAGTCCATAAATGAAATATCCATCTCCTGTAGTAAGATTACTCAAGCTGTTGCAGTGTTGTGTAGCTGTGCTTGAGTTGGTTGCATACTTTCAACAATAGTGTCACGTTTTCGTGGTTGTAATGTAACTGTGTTTTCTTGGGATATTTAGGGCGTCCGCGTATGTTACACGTATTATAGTATAATGTGTTTCTTTTTATTAGCGGACTTATACTTGATGTGTTTGCTGGTGTATATGTACGAGGTGTCAGAATAGTATTGTATTCCTTTTTTTTAAATTGTAGGACTGGTTTATTGGATTTTGTG
>NW_013857843.1:0-346 GCF_000517525.1 Limulus polyphemus
CTAGAAATAAACGACCTAATGAACACCAAATGTAGTTTTTTGGGTGTATAGAAGACATGTTAACACTAGAAATAAACCACCTTATAACACCAAAATTTAGTTTTTTATGGGTGTATAGAAGACATATTAATACTAGAAATAAATGACAATATAACACCATTTTGTAACTTTTGATGGGTGTATAGAAGACATGTTAATACTAAAAATAAACCACCTGATAACACCAAAATGTAGTATGTTATTGGTGTATAGAAGACATGGTAATACTAGAAATAAATGAACTTATAACACCATATGTAGTTTTTTATTGGTGTATAGAGAACATGTTAATACTAAAAATAAACGA
>NW_013857844.1:0-347 GCF_000517525.1 Limulus polyphemus
ATGTCTCCATAGTCTGTAGCAAAGCCTGTGATGTGACCTGTAGCTAGAGACAGGTGTTTGTAGTTTAAGGATGTATATGGACTGTATGTATTCCTAGTCTTGATCCGTGTATATGTAGGTCTCAATAGTCTGTAGCAAAGCCTGTGATGTGACCTGTAGCTAGAGACAGGTGTTTGTAGTTTAAGTATGTATGTGGACTGTATGTATTCCTAGTCTTGATCCGTGTATACGTAGGTCTCTATAGTCTGTAGCAAAGCCTGTGATGTGACCTGTAGCTAGAGACAGGTGTTTGTAGTTTAAGTATGTATGTGGACTGTATGTATTCCTAGTCTTGATCCGTGTATATG
>NW_013857845.1:0-654 GCF_000517525.1 Limulus polyphemus
ACACGAATTGTTGAGCAAATTGACGTGACCTGTTTAATTTATGTTTTACTCATATTTTATGATATTTCCCGATGGACTGTGGAAGACACATGAAGTGTTGAGCAAATTTACGTGACCTGTTTGATTTATGTTTTACTCATAGTTTATGATATTTTCCGATGGACTGTAGAAGACACATGAAGTGTTGAGCAAATTTACGTGACCTGTTTGATTTATGTTTTACTCATAGTTTATGATATTTTCCGATGGACTGTAGAAGACACACGAAGTGTTGAGCAAATTGACGTGACCTGTTTAATTTATGTTTTACTCATATTTTATGATATTTTCCGATGGACTGTGAAAGACACATGAAGTGTTGAGCAAATTGACGTGACCTGTTTAATTTATGTTTTACTCATATTTTATGATATTTTCCGATGGACTGTGGAAGACACATGAAGTGTTGAAACAAGTACCTCAATGCCAATTCTCTTATAGAATAGAGTTTGTTCCAAATCAAGGATGCGGGAATTGGGGATACTGAGGATGCGGAAACAACCCCTGGCTTGAAGTATGAGGGCGCTGAGCATACTTGATTCCCATCATCTACAGAGGTTTCGATTTTGTTAAATGATTTTCAACAGCTACATATGCGTGGTTCTAATCATGTAC
>NW_013857846.1:0-336 GCF_000517525.1 Limulus polyphemus
CAAGTTATTACCTTTTTTGGTATAATTGAAGCCATTTATAATTTCTTTGCTTATTCAAAACCTCGATGGACGAACTGCAGCAGGAACTAAAGATCTCTGTCAAGCGTGAATCAGAAACAGGGTGGAGTGCAAGAGAAAAGGTATTAAACATTGTACATGAAAAACTGGATGAATTGCTAGGACTGTTGGAGCAATTAAGTGAGAATGGCAACACGACTGAAACAAGATGTGGTGCTCATAATATTCTGCAACGCATGCTTACATTTGATTTTCTTGTAGTTTTTCATTTTTGGAGAAATATTTTATCATCTATCAATCGAGTGCAGAAACGTCTTC
>NW_013857847.1:0-345 GCF_000517525.1 Limulus polyphemus
TCTAGTTACCGAATGTGTAACCCCCATACCCATCTTTAGCGTTATTTGTTACAACAACTCCACGAATACCTAGGTCTAACTCAACTTACCGAATTTATAACCACCATACTCATCTTTAGCGTTATTTGGTACAACTACTCCACGAACACCTAGGAGTAACTATATGTACCGTCTTTATAACCAACATACTCATCTTTAGACTTACTTAGTACAAGAACTCCACGAACACCTTGGTGTAACTCTAGTTACCGAATTTATAACCACCATACCCATCATTACCCTTACTTGGTACAACTACTCCATGAACACCTAGGTGTAACTTTAGTTACAGAATTTATATTCACC
>NW_013857848.1:0-347 GCF_000517525.1 Limulus polyphemus
ACTTGTATATAAGCAACGTGTAACCAGGTAGAGCATGTTTATACGTGTGTATAAGCAACGTGTAACCAGGTAGAACATGTTCTAAATTGTATATGAACAACATGTAACCAGGTAGAGCATGTTCTTACTTGTATATGAATAACGTGTAACCAGGTAGAGCATGTTCTTACTTGTATATAACAACATGTAACCAGGTAGAGCATGTTCTTACTTGTATATAAACAACATGTAACCAGGTAGAGCATGTTCTTACTTGTATATAAACAACGTGTAACCAGGTAGAGCATGTTCTTACTTGTATATAAACAACATGTAACCAGGTAGAGCATGTTCTTACTTGTATATAA
>NW_013857849.1:0-345 GCF_000517525.1 Limulus polyphemus
GAGACAATGATGTCAGGCAGTGGTCAATGAATCCAGGAACGCATTAGGTATATACAGAGACAATGATGTCAGGCAGTGGTCAATGAATCCAGGAACGCATTAGGTATATACAGAGACAATGATGTCAGGCAGTGGTCAATGAATCCAGGAACTCATTAGGCATATACTGAGACAATGATGTCAGGCAGTGGCCAGTGAATCCAGGAACTCATTAGGCACATACTGAGACAACGATGTCAGGCAGGGGTCAATGAATCCAGGAACTCATTAGGCGTATACTGAAGCAATGATGTCAGGCAGTGGTCAATGAATCCAGGAACTCAGTACGCATATACTGAGACAATG
>NW_013857850.1:0-346 GCF_000517525.1 Limulus polyphemus
AGTATCGTTAAATCTTGTGTCTTTTTATTGATAGTACACAGTATCGTTAAATCTTGTGTTCTTTTTATTGATAGTACACAGTATTGTTAAATCTTGTGTCTTCTTATTGACAGTACACAGTATCGTTAAATCTTGTGTCTTCTTATTGAAAGTACACAGTATCGTTAAATCTTGTGTCTTCTTATTGACATTACACGGTATCGTTAGATCTTGTGTCTTTTTATTGATAGTACACAGTATCGTTAAATCTTGTGCTTTTTATTGATTAGTACACAGTATTGTTAAATCTTGTGTTTTCTTTTTGCTAGTATACAGTATCGTTAAATCCTGTAGTCTTCTTATTGTA
>NW_013857851.1:0-347 GCF_000517525.1 Limulus polyphemus
ACCAGTACTTCGTTCCATTTGGACTAATCTTCTCGAATTTTTTTTTAAACGTTCGTTGCATACTTGCGTATTTACATGCAAAACTCTAGGTTCATGTTATCATTCTTGAGACTTTTGTGGTCCATTTTGTTATTACTTTATTGGTTTTCTGAAAGAGAATGTGTAGTGCAGTGAAGCTTTTTGATATTGCTCTGTTATAGATTTCTTGCTATCAGAGGGTTCTAAACTGATGGATCTTAACCTTTTTTGCTATGTATATTCACTAGTTCGTTCCACAGTATCATGCGAAGTTTCACCTTCCTACGATGCGTTTTAAGGAAGTTATTGAAGGTTTTGCTTTTTGTACC
>NW_013857852.1:0-347 GCF_000517525.1 Limulus polyphemus
ATACAAATCAAGTCCAGAACAACAACGAAATTTTATAAAAGAAAACCTCTAGCCGAGCATTGGATAGTAAAGTTAAATGTTTAGTATATAAATTGTTTTATAAAATATTTTCATTTTATATTCACACAAGATCATTCTATAATTCTGAATTAAAATCATGAAATGAGAAACAAAAGTTAGACAATTGGTAAGTAAATTCCTTGTTACTCAACAACCTGTGAAAAGCTTAGGTATTAATATCAGAATATTTGAAGTAATTCATTATTTTTATATTGGACTTATGAAAAAATATCTTGAATACTGTTACGTCTCCGTTTGTTAATTGATTTTCCGTAACTTCGTTCCAA
>NW_013857853.1:0-347 GCF_000517525.1 Limulus polyphemus
ATCCCAAATTAACGACTGCAGAAGTGGCCAAAGTTGGTGGGATGAGCCCGAAATCTGTTCAACGAATTCCCCACAGATTGGGTTATCGTTGCAGAGCAACTAGACGGTAGCCCTTATTAAGACCTGCCAACATAGTCAGACGAAAGAAGTGGGCAAGTGATATGATGACCAAGCTTCTGGACTTTTGGAAGACCGTATTGTTCTCAGACGAATCAAGATTCGCTCAATTTTCGGACAGTGGAAGTATATGGGTCTGGAGAATGCCTCACCAAGAGTTTTGGCTCAACAGATTGCAGCCAACTGTGAAGCATGGTGGTTTCAGCGTGATGGTTTGGGGAGCTGTTTGG
>NW_013857854.1:0-346 GCF_000517525.1 Limulus polyphemus
CGACCACAAAAGTCGCAAAAATGATAATAGAAGGCTAGAATTTTGCATGTAAATACGCAAGTATGCAACGAACGTTCATACACAATTTGGAGATGATCCGTCCAAATGGTACGAAGTACTGGTACAAAACGCAAAACGTTCCATAACTCCTTTAATACAAACAGTAGGAAGGTAAAACTCTGCATATTACTACGCAACGTTAAAGTGTACCTACATATCAAATTTGGTGAAGAATCATCAATTTAGGACCCTCTGGTAAAAAGAATCGAAAAACAATCAGTTACTAAAAGCTTCACTGCAGTACACATACACTTTCAGAAAAGCCAATAAAAGAGTAACATAAAAC
>NW_013857855.1:0-346 GCF_000517525.1 Limulus polyphemus
TAATAGATGAAAACCTTGGTTGTTAATAATATTGTACTGAATATCATGGAGAACTATTGGCAATTTCTGAGAGAGAGATGTGACAGGAGGGTGTGGCAAAGGAGATCTGATTCTCTATTTGATTGCTCTTTAACGGTAATAACCAAATAATTTTAATGCTATAAAAATTTTGCATTACCTCAGCGATTACAACATTATAATGAATAATTTATATCAAATTTCATACTTCTTGGAAGGGTGGTAAATAAATTAGAGAAGAGGGGATGCCTGGAGAGAAACTTCACAATTTTCTCACAAGGTAAAATTTAGGAGTTTTCTAAATTGTGTCTTAGGAAATTAAGAATGT
>NW_013857856.1:0-345 GCF_000517525.1 Limulus polyphemus
CTTTATTTGCCGGGCTTATATACAAAATAAAAGAGGGCGCCTAGAAAAGACTAGAGTTGCCAGGAAAAGACAAGATCCTTCGAGAATCTCATGACGTATTACCAGCGTCGCGTGACTTCTGCTATCGTAACACTGCTCATTCCTTAGTATTTCCTCGTCAAAAGTTGTTGCAAATACAATGACATCATCCAGGTACACTAGGGGATATCTTCCATCGTAGGCCTTCCAATACTCTTTCCATCAGCCTCTCAAATGTTGCTGGAGCATTACTAAGCCCAAATGGCATCACTTGGTATTGCCAGAGACCTTGACCATAACTAAATGCTGTCTTAGGTCTATCTGCTT
>NW_013857857.1:0-346 GCF_000517525.1 Limulus polyphemus
TTCCTACTGTTTGTTTTAAAGGAGTTATGGAAGGTTACTCGTTTTGTACCATTACGTCGTTCCATTTGGACGGATCATCTCCAAATTTTGTATGAACTTTCGTTGCATACTTGCGTATTTACATGCAAAATTCTAGGCTTCTATTATCATTTCTGCGACTTTTGTGGTCGTTTTATGTTACTCTTTTGTTGGCTTTTCTGAAGGCGTATGTGTACTGCAGGGAAGCTTTTGGTTACTGATTGTTTTTCGATTTCTTGTTACCAGAGGGTCCTAAATTGATGATTCTTCACCAAATTTGGTATGTAGGTACACTTTAACGTTGCGTAGTAATATGCAGGAGTTTTAA
>NW_013857858.1:0-345 GCF_000517525.1 Limulus polyphemus
CCGGAAAATTTGAACGATCTCGAAACCACCATAAAAAATTATGAAATAAACATAAATTAAGCATCTTTCATTCTGGAATGAACACAAAGGGATTTAAATTGATAGTTATTGGACGAGCATCAAGACGTGTTTGTTGTGCAAATATAAGGTAGTGACAGTATTTACTTTTATTCTATTTTAAGTAAAAGGTTCTTAATATTAGTTCAGTACAGTCTCCATATATAGAGAGGGAACTGAACTTCCAAGTATATTTTCTCCTTCTATTGAGAAATAACTGAATATTCAAGTATTTTTCCTTATTATTTGTTTCTCCATCTATTGATAGATAACAAAATTTCTAAGTAT
>NW_013857859.1:0-394 GCF_000517525.1 Limulus polyphemus
ACTCACAACCAATTAACAACGTCCCACAAGCATTTGGAAATAATAACAAACTTTTTGAACAGCTAAGGCGATCTGTACATCAGTCAAATACTTGGTCACTCACAACCAATTAACAACGTCCCACAAGCATTTGGAAATAATAACTAAACTTTTTGAACAGCTCTGGCGATCTGTACACCAGTTAAATATTTGGTCACTCACAACCAACTAACAACGTCCCACAAGCATTTGGAAATAATAACTAAATTTTTTAACAGCTCTGGCGATCTGTACACCAGTTAAATATTTGGTCACTCACAACCAACAAACAACGTCTAACAAGCATTTGGAAATAATAACTAAACTTTTTTAACAGCTCTGGCGATCTGTACACCAGTCAAATATTTGGTCACTC
>NW_013857860.1:0-347 GCF_000517525.1 Limulus polyphemus
TAACAATGCAGTCTACACAGATATTTACACTATAGAATGTGGTCTACACAGATATTTACACTATAACAATGTGGTCTACACATATATTTACACTATAACAGTGTGGTCTACACAGATATTTACACTACAGTGTGTGGTCTACACAGATATTTACGCTATAGCGTGTGGTCTAGAAAGATATTTACACTATAGTGTGTGGTCTACACAGATATTTACACTATAGCATGTGGTCTACACAGATATTTACACTAGCATGTGGTCTACACAGATAATTACACTATAGCATGTGGTCTACACAGATATTTACACTATAGCATGTGGTCTACACAGATATTTACACTATAGCA
>NW_013857861.1:0-407 GCF_000517525.1 Limulus polyphemus
ATGCATGATGCGTTTCGAAGAAAAAATAATGTCCATAAGTCTAGAAAAAAAACAAGAGTGACCGTAATACAAAAAGCCCTTAAGGGAAAAATACCAGATAATGTTACCAAAAAAGTTAAAAGGATACATGATTTTGATAATCAGAGACGTCAAATGCTACATGGTGGGGTGAAAGGTCAGCATTTGACATATAAAACTGTTAATAGAAATGATCATCATGATAAAAACATATACACGAATGCAGGTATTTCTTCAATAGCAACTGAATATGCATCAGGCGGATACAGTATAAACGAAATGAATAACGGTGCTGCAAGTAGTAAAGTGTCATACAAAAAACAATTAGTTAAATATATTCAATCCATTTTGGATTTTTCTTTCATATAATCCAGTTAGAGAAAAATAAA
>NW_013857862.1:0-347 GCF_000517525.1 Limulus polyphemus
ATTACGAAGGAAAGGGATCTTGGTGTAATTGTTGATAAGTCTCTAAAGCCATCCAAGCAGTGTGCTGTTGCTAGTGGGAAGGCAAAGAGGATTTTAGGTTGTATCTACAAAAACATTGAATACAAGTCTAAAGAGGTTATAATTTCATTGTTCAGGTCACACTTGGAATATTGTGTTCAGTCTTGGACTCCTTACCTTAGGAAAGACATTGAACTGTTGGAAAGGGTTCAGAGAAGGGTTACTAGAATGTTGCCTGGATTGGAGGGGTTGTCATATGAGAAGAGGCTGAAAGCTCTCAAATTGTTTTTTCTTGAAAAAAGAAGATATGGGGGGATCTGATTGAGATG
>NW_013857863.1:0-347 GCF_000517525.1 Limulus polyphemus
GTAATTACTTTGAGTGTTTTATTACAAAATTAATTATTTTGAGTATTTTATTACAAAATTAATTACTTTGAGTATTTTATTACAAAATTAATTACATTGAGTATTTTATTATAAAATTAATTACTTTCAGTATTTTAGTACAAAATTAATTACTTTGAGTCTTTTTATCCTTTATTACAAAAATTGACATGCATTTGATGAATTTATGAATTTAATTATTATTTCAATTTAGAGGATCTTAAAGATAACAACAAAAGACGCTTAAAAGAAAATATTTCTTATAGAGGGCGCTATTCTACTTAAAAGGAAATAAAATTATTTTGTTTGAAATATTAAAAATAATCAAA
>NW_013857864.1:0-617 GCF_000517525.1 Limulus polyphemus
AGCATTACAGTTGTTTTAATAACAAAATTTGGACTTGGTTTACGTTGCTTTAATTAATTACAAGGGTCCTATCAACTTTCCCTGAGACTGACTCGTGCTTTCCGTTTTGATTAACCTACCAGTTCATACCTAACTTAAGCTCTTGTTGTCGGATATCAAATATTTTTTCATGAGTGAATTCGCTTATAAATTAATAAGGAACATCAATAAATGATAACAAACAAACATAATGCTGCGTTCCAGTAATGGCTATTATGTGTATATATGGGGCAGGAACGTCGAGAGCCAGCACGGGCCCCGGGCAAACATCCTCGCCGGGCCTCCTTTCTCTCTCTCTTTTTTTTAACCATATTCAAGAATTTATTAAAAAGAAGATCCTAAATTAGGACAGCAACGAGCTCATAAACCAGACAAAATCATAGCAGCAACCGTTTTTACGTCACAGTATAATATATAAAGTAACAACAAATATCTATTAAATCTACAAAGTAACAAATACACATTAATTATTACTCAAATTATTATTTCAGTCGTTCTTAATGTATCAAGCGTCTATATGCAAAGAAAACCCAAAAACTGAGGTTTTTATCATTAAATGAAGATATAGCCTAAAGATG
>NW_013857865.1:0-345 GCF_000517525.1 Limulus polyphemus
AATAACGATTACATAGAATGATCACAAGTAACTATCACGTAGAATGATCACATAGAATGATCACAAGTAACTATCACGTATAATGATCACATAGAATGATCACAAGTAACTATCACGTATAATGATCACATAGAATGATCACAAGTAACTATCACGTAGAATGATCACAAATAACGATTACATAGAATGATCACAAGTAACTATCACGTAGAATGATCACATAGAATGATCACAAGTAACTATCACGTATAATGATCACATAGAATGATCACAAGTAACTATCACGTATAATGATCACATAGAATGATCACAAGTAACTATCACGTAGAATGATCACAAGTAACT
>NW_013857866.1:0-347 GCF_000517525.1 Limulus polyphemus
CCGCTGATAAAGAGTATCCCAAGAGTTGGCGGTGGGTGTTATTGAATAGCTGCCTTCCCTCTATTCTATTACTACTAAATTAGGGACGGCTAGCGCAAATAGCCATCAAATAGCTTTGCCTGAATTTCCAGATAATCCAAGTTCTCAAGGGCTGTTACCAAAATGTGTTTATCCTGCTTCATCTGTTTATCATTGATCATTTATGGTATTTCTGTTCTCTATATATACACCGAATTTTCCAAGTTCATAATATGTTGTGCACCAAGTATCGTTAATTTTAGTGTTTTATCAAAAGAACTTCCTGTAGAGAAGCATCAGTATCGAGTAATACTATAATAGTTTATTTG
>NW_013857867.1:0-347 GCF_000517525.1 Limulus polyphemus
AGTGTTGACACATGCTCCTGGTGCTCAATGTATTTTAGAAGTGTTGATACATTCTCCCAGTGCATGCACTGTATTTCAGGAGTGCTAACACATTCTCCCGGTGCACACTGTATTTCAGGAGTGCTAACACATTCTCCTGGTCCACGCTGTACTTCAAGAGTGTTGACACATTCTCCTGGTGATCAATGTAGTTTAGAAATGTTGACACATTCTCCTGGTGCTCAATGTACTTCAGAAGTGTTGACACATTCTCCTGGTCCACGCTGTACTTCAAGAGTGTTGACACATTCTCCTGGTGCTCAATGTAGTTTAGAAATGTTGACACATTCTCCTGGAGCTCAATGTAC
>NW_013857868.1:0-345 GCF_000517525.1 Limulus polyphemus
ACAACTACTCCATGAACACCTAGGTGTAACTCTAGTTACCGAATGTGTAACCCCATACTCATCTTTAGCCTTACTTGGTACAACTATTCCATGAACGCCTAGATGTAACTCTAGTAACAGAATTTATAACCACCATACTCATCCTTAGCCTTACTTGATACAACTACTCCATGAACACTTAGGTGTAACTCTAGTTACCGAATTTATAACCACCATATTCATCTTTAGCCTTCCTTAGTACAACTACTCCATAAATACCTATTTGTAACTCTTGTTACCGAATTTATAACCACCATACTCATCTTTAGCCTTACTTGGTACAACTACTCCATGAACACTTAGGTG
>NW_013857869.1:0-1160 GCF_000517525.1 Limulus polyphemus
TCTTGTTGACAGTACACAGTATTGATAAATCCTGTATCTTCTTATTGACATGATACAGTATTGATAAATCCTTTATCTTCTTATTGACAGGACACAGTATTCTTAAATCTTGTGTCTTCTTTTTGACAGTAAACAGTTTTGATAAATCCTGTATCTTCTTATTGACAGGACACAGTATTGTTAAATCTTGTGTTTTCTTATTGACAGTACACAGTATTCATAAATCCTGTATCTTCTTATTGACAGGACACAGTATTGTTAAATCTTGTGTCTTCTTATTGACAGTACACAGTATCGTTAAATCTTATGTCTTCTTATTGACAGTACACAGCATTGATAAATCCTGTATCTTCTTATTGACAGGACTCAGTATTGTTAAATCTTGTCCACAAGATTTAACGATACTGTGTACTGTCAGTAAAAAGACCTTGTTATTGATAGTACACAGTATCATTAAATGTTATGACTTGTTATGATAGTACACAGTATCGTTAAATCTTGTGTCTTCTTATTTACAGTACATATTATTGATAAATCCTTTTTCTTCTTATTGAAAGGACACAGTATTGTTAAATTATGTTTCTTCTTATTGACAGTACACAGTATTGATAAATCCTGTCAATAAGAAGATACAGGCTGTGTACTGTCAATAAGAAGACAAAAAATTAACGATACTGTGTACTATCATAACAAATCATAAGATTTAATGATACTGTGTACTATCACTAACAAGCCAAAAGATTTAACGATACTGTGTTCTGTCAATAAGAAGATACAGGATTTATCAATACTGTGTATACAGGATTTATCAATAAACAATACTGTGTCCTGTCAATAAGAAGATACAGGATTTATCAATACTGTGTCCTGTCAATAAGAAGAAATCCTGTATCTTCTTATTGACCAATACTGTGTCCTTTTAAATCTTGTGTCTTCTAATTGACAGTACACAGTGTTGATAAATCCTGTATCTTCTTATTGACAGGACACAGTATTTTAAATCTTGTGTCTTCTTATTGACAGTACATACTATTGATAAATCCTGTATATTCTTATTGATAGGACACAGTATTGTTAAATCTTGTGGCTTGTTATTGATAGTACAAAGTAACATTAAATCTTATGACTTGTTATGATAGTACACAATATCGTTCAATCTT
>NW_013857870.1:0-348 GCF_000517525.1 Limulus polyphemus
ATTCCAAATTACACATTACATACAGAAGATATAACTCACAAATTAATATATTCCAAATTACACATTACATGCAGAAGATATAACTCACAGATTAATATATTCTAAATTACACATTACATACAGAAAATATAACTCACAAATTAATATATTCCAAATTACACATTACATACAGAAGATATAACTCACAGATTAATATGTTCCAAATTACACATTACATACAGAAGATATAACTCACAGATTAATATATTCTAAATTACACATTACATACAGAAGATATAACTCACAGATTAATATATTCTAAGTTACACATTACATACAGAAAATATAACTCACAGATTAATATATTCT
>NW_013857871.1:0-516 GCF_000517525.1 Limulus polyphemus
TCACAAATGGAGTTCAGTCAAACTGGATTAATGCCACAAGTAAGGTACCTCAGGGCTCAGTCTTAGGACCTTTGCTCTTTCTAATTTACATCGATGACATAGATGAAAGAATGGTCAATAAATTACTTAAATTTGAGATAATATTAAGGTGTAGCTAGCTGTGAAGAGGATGTTGCTAATTTACAAAAGGATTTAGATCATTGGTTAGGCCACATTTGGCTCCTTACCTTAGGAAAGACATTGAATTGTTGGAAAAGGTTCAGAGCAGGGTTACTAGGATGATGCCTGGGATGGAGAGGTTAAAATCTTTCAAATTGTTTTCTCTTGAAAAAAGAAGAGTTAGGGGAGGATCTGATTGAGGTGTTTAAGATTGTAAAGGGAATTGATAGTGTTTATGCATCATAGTTTTTCATACTTAACAGTGAGAATAGTATGACTAGGGGACACAAATATAAATTTTGGCGGGGTAGGAGTCATCTTCAGCTAAAACAGTTAAATTTTATAACAGGGTGTTTC
>NW_013857872.1:0-346 GCF_000517525.1 Limulus polyphemus
CATGCACCTTCCTTGGCTTAACTCGCCGACCACATTTTATTCGGAAAGTCACGTCTAAGAGACGATCCACTGTGTCATATGGGCCTTCCCATGGAGAAGACAATTTAGGAGACTTCCTTTTGGTCTTCCTGGGATTACACAACCACACCTTGTCTCCTGGTACAAAGTTGACTTCAGTACATTTCTTATCATAACATAGCTTCATGGAATCAGACGGTTTTAAGTTTGAATGCACTTAATTATGAATATCATCCATCTTTTCCGATAACACTTTCACAAACTCTGACACATTCTCAGGCAACTCTTCATAAGGTGGGCATCCCTTATGCTTGGGTCCCCTTTTAGC
>NW_013857873.1:0-347 GCF_000517525.1 Limulus polyphemus
CACCAGACAATGTGGGAGAGTTAAGAAGTTTCTTGGGACTCTGTACTTACTTCCTCAAATTTGTGAAGGACTTTGCAACTATAGCTGCTCCACTACATGATTTGACTAATAAAGGACAGAAGTTTGAATGGACAGTTTCTTGCCAGCATTCTTTCCAGATAGTGCAAGAAAAATTGGCCTCCACTCCACTGTTAAAGCTTCCAGATCCCTCACTGCCGTACATACTGGATTGTGATGCTAGTAATATCAGAATTGGCGGAGTGTTGTCTCAGAAAGTTGGCGAAAACGAACATGTGGTGGCCTACTTCAGTAGAGTTTTGAGTAGACCAGAGAGAAACTACTGTGTA
>NW_013857874.1:0-347 GCF_000517525.1 Limulus polyphemus
TCCCTCTTCTTGTTTATTTTCTTTCTCCTCCAACCACTGCTGTAATCTCTCATCCTGTTTCTTTTCTTTTCCTCCAACAACTGCTGTAATCTCTCTTCTTGTTTCTTTTCTTTCTCCTCCAACCACTGGGCCCGGCATGACCAGGTGGTTAGGGTGCTCTACTCGCAATCTGAGGGTCACGGGTTCGAATCCCGTCACACCAAACGTGCTCGCCCTTTCAGTCATGGGGGCATTATAATGTAATGGTCAATCCCACTATTCGTTGGTAAAAGAGTAGCCCAAGAGTTGGCGGTGGGTGGTGATGACTAGCTGCCTTCCCTCTAGTCTTACACTGCTAAATTAGGGAT
>NW_013857875.1:0-347 GCF_000517525.1 Limulus polyphemus
GCAGTCGTTAATCTGGGATCCATTTCGATGCTCCTCTTGACAGCCCTTTTTGTCCTCTCCGATGGACCAGGACGACCCGGATGCTGCTCAGTTGTTTCCTTGCCATGGTTCCTGAACTGCACGATGATTCTGTTGACTGTCGAAAGCGGGATTCCCAAATTCTGCAAAATTTGCCGCTGACTTATTCCACCATCTGCTGACCAACTATCTTTCCTCTAACAAAATCTGACAATTCGAGAGAACCTTGAGTTCTATGCATGTTGTAGCACAAGATAATTAGTGTGAGGACCATTTTCATTTATATAGTGTTCTGTGAACACAAATTAGTTGGCATAAATCAGTTAAAT
>NW_013857876.1:0-347 GCF_000517525.1 Limulus polyphemus
ACTATACTGTGTACTGTCAGTAAGAAAACGCAAGATTTAATAATAATGTGTCCTGTCAATAAGAAGACACAATATTTAAAGATACTGTGTACTGTCAATAAGAAGACAAAAGATATAACGATACTGTGTACTGTCACTAAGAAGACACAAGACTTAACGCTACTATGTACTTTCAATAAGAAGACATAAGATTTAACGATACCGTGTACTGTCAATAAGAAACACAAGATTTAACGATACTATGTACTGTCAATAAGAAGACCAAGATTTAAAAATACTGTGTACTCTCAGTAAGAAGACACAAGATTTAACTATACTGTGTACTGTCAGTAAGAAAACGCAAGATT
>NW_013857877.1:0-347 GCF_000517525.1 Limulus polyphemus
CAGTTGTTGCAAATACAATGACATCATCCAGGTACACTAGGGCTATCCTCCATTGTAGGCCTTCCAATACTCGTTCCATCAGCCTCTCAAATGTTGCTGGAGCATTACTGAGCCCGAATGGCATCACACGATATTGCCAGAGACCTTGACCATAACTAAATGCAGTCTTAGGTTTATCTGCTTCAACCATTTTCACTTGATGGAAACCTGACTTTAAGTCCAGAGTTGAAAACCACCTGGGCATCAAGAGTATCATCAATTCTTGGCAGTGGGTATGAGTCTTTTTCGGTTATGCTGTTAAGAGCCCTGAAGTCCACACAGCAACGTTGGGTCCCATTCTTCTTTTG
>NW_013857878.1:0-459 GCF_000517525.1 Limulus polyphemus
AGAAGCAGGATCTACCTTTCTCGGATTATGGGGATTCTTGTACAGTGAAACTACAGATCAGCCCGGAAGAAGCAGGATCTACCTTTCTCGGATTATGGGGATTCTTGTACAGTGAAACTACAGATCACCTCTGAAGAAACGGGGTCTACCTTTCTCGGATTATGGGGATTCGTGTACAGTGAAACAACAGATCACCCCGGAAGAAAGAAAGCCTACCTTTCTCAAGTTTTCATGTATTGTGAAAAGTATTATCACTTTATTTATTTCACTAAACATATATTCCATCCATATTAATAAAGATTACTATAATGTTGCTTACTTCTTCGACTTCGGGAACTTATAACAGTGTTTGATGTCGTAAGTAGAAAATAAAAGTCTCCACTATTGGTCATAAAGTGAAAGTCAACGTAAATACATTAACAGTGTATATTTTAGTTTAGTTAAGACACCACTCTGTGT
>NW_013857879.1:0-347 GCF_000517525.1 Limulus polyphemus
CTGGAGCTTCCTGGATATCTTATTGAGGGTTCACGATGAGCGAGTTAATTACGAGTTGTTGTAGGTACGATTCACTTCACGGAAAGCTAGCTAGCTTTGTCCTTCGTTATTTACCAGCCACACGCGCCGAGTTTTCTACGATGAATTTATATAATGTTTTCGTAAAAATACTAATGTCCGGTGTGAATCCACTGAAGTTAAATGAGTTGTAATGTTAGAACTTTGTAAATGTTCCTGGTCAAATATCTGACGTTTTCCGATTGGTAAACGCTATAACAACCACAGTTATAGCTACCAAAGTATATAGCACACTGACTACAGCAAACTAATAATAGGTACTCTCTTTT
>NW_013857880.1:0-923 GCF_000517525.1 Limulus polyphemus
AAGTTTTTATTTACCATATATATATATATATCGATGTGAATGTTTAATAAGAAGATTTTATTTACCATACATATATCGATGTGAATGTTTAATCAGTAGTTTTTATTTACCATATATATTTATCGATGTGATTGTTTAATCAGGAGTTTTTATTTATTTAATCAGAAATTTTATTTAAAGTGTATATGTATATCGTTGTGAATTTTTAATCAGAAGTTTTATTTACCATATATATATAAGTAAGGTTGAAAATGTTTAATCAGAAGTTTTTATTTATTTAATCAGAAATTTTATTTAAAGTGTATATGTATATATTTGAATGTTCAATCAGAAGTTTTAATTTACCTAAAAAAACTTCTGTTTAAAAATTCACATCGATATATATATATGGTAAATAAAAACTTCTGAGTAAACACTTAAAACAATATATATATATATGTATGGTAAATAAAAACTTCTGTTAAAAATTCACATCGATATATATATATGTGGTAAATAAAAACTTCTGATTAAACATTTTCAACCTTACTTATATATATATATATGTTTAAATATAATATATATATATATATACATATGGTAAATAAAAAATTCTTTTTAAACATTCAGAACGATATATACATATCTATATATTGTAAATAAAATTTCTGATTAAACATGCACTTCGATATATGTATATATATTTTAAATATAACTGATGTTTAAACATTCACATCGATGTATATATATATGGAAAATAAAACTTCTGATTAAACATTCTCAACGATATATATATATATATACATGTATATATATGGATCGTTGTAAAAGTTCAATCAGAAGTTTTTATTTATCATATATGTATATATCGTTGTGAATGGTTAATCAAAGGTTTTTATTTACCGTATATGTATATATATATCGTGTGAATGTTTAATCAAAAG
>NW_013857881.1:0-587 GCF_000517525.1 Limulus polyphemus
TGAAAGTCCTAGTTCAGCATTATACAACCTTAGATTACCTACATTAAATAATAATGATACCACACTTTCAAGTCACATGAAAGTCCTAGTTCAGCATTCTACAACCTTAGATTATCTACATTAAATAATAATGATTCCACACTTTCAAGCCACATGGAATTCCTAGTTCAGCATTGTACAACCTTAGATTACCTACATTAAATAATAATGATACCACACTTTCAAGTCACATGAAAGTCCAAGTTCAGCATTCTACAACCTTAGATTATCTACACTAAATAATAATGATACCACACTTTCAAGTCACATGAAAGTCCTAGTGCAAAATTCTACAACCTTAGATTATCTACATTAAATAATAATGATACCACACTTTCAAGTCACATGAAAGTCCTAGTTCAGCATTCTACAACCTTAGATTATCTACATTAAATAATAATGATTCCACACTTTCAAGCCACATGGAATTCCTAGTTCAGCATTGTACAACCTTAGATTACCTACATTAAATAATAATGATACCACACTTTCAAGTCACATGAAAGTCCAAGTTCAGCATTCTACAACCTTAGATTATCTACTACTAA
>NW_013857882.1:0-347 GCF_000517525.1 Limulus polyphemus
CGTAGGAAGACACATTCTTCAAATCATGCTTAGTGATCTATTAATCGTAGGAAAACACATTCTTCAAATCATGCTTATTGATCTATTAATCGTAGGAAGACACATTCTTCAAATCATGCTTATTGATCTATTAATCGTAGGAAGACACATTCTTCAAATCATGCTAAGTGATCTATTAATCGTAGGAAGACACATTCTTCAAATCATGCTTATTGATCTATTAATCGTAGGAAGACACATTCTTCAAATCATGCTTATTGATCTATTAATCGTAGGAAGACACATTCTTCAAATCATGCTTAGTGATCTATTAATCGTAGGAAGACACATTCTTCAAATCATGCTTA
>NW_013857883.1:0-736 GCF_000517525.1 Limulus polyphemus
GGTTAGATGAACAATATTAGGTATTGGCTAATGGTTAGATGAACAATGTTTGGTATTGACTAATGATTAGACAAACAATGTTTGTTACTGGCTAATGGTTAGATAAACAATGTTTGGTATTGGCTAATGGTTAGATGAACAATGTTTGGTATTGACTAATGGTTAGATGAACAATGTTAGGTATTGCCTAATGGTTAGATGAACAATGTTTGGTATTGGCTAATGGTTAGATTAATAATGTTTGCTAATGGCTAATCGTTAGATAAATAATGTTTCTCATAAAATAGTAACAATGTTTGGTATTTACTAATGATTAGACAAACAATGTTTGTTACTGCCTAATGGTTTTCATCTAATGTTTGGTATTGACTAATGGTTAGATGAACAATGTTTGGTATTGGCTAAGGGTTAGATGATTAATGGTAGATATTCGCTAAAGGTTCAATAAACAATGTTTGTATTGACTAATGATTAGACAAACAATGTTTGTTACTTTGAACAGTGTTTGGTATTGCCTAATGGTTAGATGAACAATGTTTGGTATTGGCTAATGGTTAGATGAACAGTGTTTGGTATTGCCTAATGGTTAGATGAACGATGTTTGGTATTGGCTAATGGTTAGATTAATAATGTTTGCTAATGGCTAATTATTAGATGAATAATGTTTCTCATAAAATAGTAACAATGTTTTGTATTGACTAATGATGAGACAAACAATGTTTGTTACTGGCTAATG
>NW_013857884.1:0-347 GCF_000517525.1 Limulus polyphemus
TTGAGGTAAACCTTGCACAACTTATCTTAACAAAAGTATCTTCACACCCTCTAATCACGTGTGCATTAGCGTTGGATGTTGTTTCTGGATCAGTTGAGGTCTTAAATGCGCTACTATATGAGATTTTCCGCTTCCATGAGGAACATTAAATGCAATATTATTCGAAAGAGTGTCCTGTGATTCTAAATTCTGTAACAATCATGGTAAATATATGACTGTAAAATACAGTTCGCCAAAGTGGTGGCATTCCACAACAATAGCATGAGCAAAACGTTTTTACAAAGTATATTAAACCCTGTGTACAATGTATGAAGACCTAGTTTTGATAATATAAACAGTATACATTT
>NW_013857885.1:0-347 GCF_000517525.1 Limulus polyphemus
TCATCATAAGAAGAAGGCTGTAACTAAGAACCTTGTTATAAAACACCATCATGAAGCAGGCTGTAACTAAGAACCTTGTTATAAAACACCATCATGAGCAGGCTGTAACTAAGAACCTTGTTATAAAACACCATCATGAGCAGGCTGTAACTAAGAACCTTGCTATAAAACACCATGATAGGTAGACTGTAACTAAGAACCTTGTTATAAACACCATCATAATAAGAAGGTTGTAACTAAGAACCTTGTTATAAAACACCATCATAAGAAGAAGGTTGTAACTAAGAGCCTTGCTATAAAACACCATCATAATAAGAAGGCTGTAACTAAGAGCCTTGCTATAAAAC
>NW_013857886.1:0-342 GCF_000517525.1 Limulus polyphemus
AACAAACATAAATTATATATTAAAATAAAACTTCCTAGGTGAGAAAATTAATTACAAGCCGACAATTAAAAAATGATATAAAACAAGTAACCCATTGGTTGAACGTATGATCATCAAAATGACCACTTTGGAGCTAGTATAGAATTTCAGTAAGATGGTTATGATACATTACACTGAACAACAGATGAATCTATTGAGAAAAGTCACACGTACTGGGTAAGTTTATCTTTACTTATATAGTAACCCATTGGTTGAACGTGTGATCATCAAAATGACCACTTCGGAGCTAGTATAGAATTTCAGTAAGATGGTTATGATACATTACACTGAACAACAGATGAA
>NW_013857887.1:0-466 GCF_000517525.1 Limulus polyphemus
AAGTTTAGGCTATGTTGGATTTTACTGTTCTTTTTTCTTTTCTTCAGTTATATTGTAAAGATAGTAGAGCTTTCAAAGCAAGAATATTAAAAAACATCCCCACATATAAAAGGCCCTTACGCCTTCTTATAAAATAAACTCCAGCTATTGGATTATTTTTATTTCGTGTTAGCAAATTTCCACGTTTTTATTTTTCACTTTTCACGAGATATAATATTTTTCTTGAATGCAATAATATCTAAGATTTGAGTTTCCCGACGAAATAAGCACTATCCGATATTTGTCTATTAATTTTGCGTCAAAATAGCACCTTTTTCCATTTTTCCAAAAAATTGATATTTTCACCAAAAAGCCAAGGCTATAGCCCATGTTTTTCCTCAATTTTTGAAAAAAAAAAATGGAGCTCCTTTCATCAAAATTCCCAATGGTTAGTTTATAATCTGTTATCGAAGTTTTGGCTATGTTT
>NW_013857888.1:0-928 GCF_000517525.1 Limulus polyphemus
AACTACAAAACTGTTTTGTATCTTACTTTGGCATATGTACTACCTGAGAAAGGCGGCAACTGCCCTACAGGATACACGCCAATGTTTAAGTCGTGCTTTGCTTCGGACATATGAGCAGAAATTTGGATTTTATTTCTAATTTCCATTTAGCCCTTAAAATAAAATAAAAACTCCTTTGAATAAACTAAGCAGTGGATTTCTTTTAGTTGTGAAAGTTTACAAAATTTACATGTAAAGATCCATGCCATCCAGGACAGTTTAAAGGAATCATGGAAGTGGCATGCGTTCCGTGTTCACAAGATCATTATGGTGATCTGTACGGCTTAAAGGAGTGTTTCCGATGCCCAAGAGGGACGTACACAAACACGGGAGCTTCCACGTTAAATTCATGCAAAGGTACGTTTTAGTCACATCTCAGATTCTAAAAATCAAATTTAAACTCTGGTTTTAAGGCGATAATGAATCTAGTTGGTTTAAAGATCAAAACGTGTGAAACACGATCAACGGTCAGTATCCTATATCAAGTCATATTTTTCCATCATCATATTTTGTCACCAACGTTTCTTAACATGCATCTCGTGTGTTCATAAATGTAAATAACAAAACAAAAGTAGAAATGTGGTGAAGGCTCGATCTGCAATAATATTTAATTACACTGTGGATATTAGCTTACCTTCTAAAGAATGTATCTATTATCACTGCACTATTTAGTGCAGCTTGAACTGTCGAATACCGTGGAAAATTATTATTTGTTTTTTTTCCATATTTATAACCTATTGTCGGTCAAAGCAAAAGTAAAACACCATTCACCACGCCATATTACACATTTTGAATACCTAATTGTTAACAGTTTGAACTTTCATGTTTATGTCTGAGATAAGAAGTTTTGGACTAGTTCTTGTCTGCAATATGACAATTCTCATGCTAC
>NW_013857889.1:0-791 GCF_000517525.1 Limulus polyphemus
CGTGATGGTTTGGGAAGCTGTTTGGGTTGGTGGGAGATCGAGCTTAGTGGAATGCGTTGGCAACATAAGTTTTGCGAAATACGTCGAAATATTGGATATTATTACTACTATATATTTATTACAGTGTAAGGCATGGAAGCGTGTAAAGGTATATTACCTTTAATGTTGTAATGGCTCCGTGGATCCGCCTGCCACCTAATCTGTAATGTTGACATTGTAGCAGCAATTACCGTTAAGGATTTCGGAGCCTGTAAGACACCTGGACGGTACAACAAAGTAGTATCTTAGTTACACCACAAGATAAAACTGCAGCCAATTAGAGTTATACCATATGATAAAAACGGCAGATATTAGAGTTACACCATAATATAAAACGGCAGCCAATTAGAGTTATACCACATGATAAAAACGGCAGATATTAGAGTTATACCATAATATAAAACGGCAGCCAATTAGAGTTATGCCATATGATAAAAACGGCAGATATTAGAGTTATACCATAATATAAAACGGCAGTCAATTAGAATTATACCATAAGATAAAACAGTGGTCAATTAGAGTTATACCATATGATAAAAACGGCAGATATTAGAGTTACACCATAATATAAAACGGCAGTCAATTAGAATTATACCATAAGATAAAACAGTAGCCAATTACAGTTATACCATATGATAAAAACGGCAGATATTAGAGTTATACCATAAAATAAAACAGTGGTCAATTAGAGTTATGTCATAAGATAAAAACGGCAGTCAATTAGAGTTATGCCATAAAATAAAACGGTGGTC
>NW_013857890.1:0-348 GCF_000517525.1 Limulus polyphemus
TGTTACGTCTCCGTTCTTAGTTAATTTTCCATAAAAATTCTTTCCGAAGAAACTTTACCGATACAAGTCCTTTCTTAAATAAAACTGGTTTATTCTTTCTGAATATAACTTTGCGATACACTTAATTTCAACAGTCGCACTATAACAAACGCAATAATTCTCAACAAACGTCTCACGTGCTCGACTCAACAATACTCAGTTCAGTTACACACATTGTTCCCATCACTTTGTGATAATCTTATATATATACAAGACTACACTATATCTAGAAGGATCCCGAGATTTAAGGAAGGGACGTGAATGTTCGAGAAGGACGTGGCGTGATACTAGTCACGTGACCTCCGCTGA
>NW_013857891.1:0-346 GCF_000517525.1 Limulus polyphemus
GTCATTAGTGGAAACAACAGCTGCTAAACAAGTCAATATGGGAAAATTCAGCTGCTAAACAAGTCAATATGGGAAAATTCAGCTGCTAAAGGAAGTCATTAGTGGAAACATCAGCTGCTAAAGAAGTCACTAGTGGAAACATCAGCTGCTAAAGAAGTCGCTAGTGGAAACACTAGCTGCTAAAGAAGTCACTAGTGGAAACACTAGCTGCTAAGGAAGTCACTAGTGAAAATACTAGCTGCTAAGGAAGTCACTAGTGGAAACTACTAGCTGCTAAGGAAGTCACTAGTGGAAATACTAGCTGCTAAGGAAGTCACTAGTGGAAACATCAGCTGCTAAGGAAGTC
>NW_013857892.1:0-345 GCF_000517525.1 Limulus polyphemus
AGCTAATGAGGTATAATCAAGTATCACTAAGCACGATAGTGTTTAGTATGTAGGGATGGCCCAATTCAATCTATTACAAATAACTGTCCGGCATGGCCAGGTGGATAAAGCGCTCGACTCGCAATCTGAGGGTCGCGGGTTCGAATCCCCGTCCCACCAAACACGCTCGCCCTTTCAGCCGTGGGGGCGTTATAATGTGACGGTCAATTCCGCTATTCGTTGGTAAAAGAGTAGCCCAAGAGTTGGCGGTGGGTGGTGATGACTATTTGCCTTCCCTACTAGTCTTACACTGCTAAATTAGGGACGGCTAGCACAGATAGCCCTCGTGTAGCTTTGCGCGAAATT
>NW_013857893.1:0-347 GCF_000517525.1 Limulus polyphemus
CGGTAACGTGAGTGCACATTAGCTGCGTCATTGCAGCTTCTGTATTGTTAGCCAGGCATGGCTGAAAGGTCGATATAATAAAAATAATAAATATATATAAACATATAATGTTATGGGATTTAAGCTATTTAGTCTAAACATTTATGTATTCATGTTATAATGTGTGTTCATTCTAGAATTAAAGAGGCATAGTTTATATTTATTTCCTAACTTTTTATGGTGGTTGTGAGATCGGTCAAATCTACCAAACCTGATTAATTACAGAATATAACAGAAATGTCTGAAAACTATCTCGACATTATAAATATTTTATGGCTGAAAGGTCAATATAATAAATATATATAAAC
>NW_013857894.1:0-311 GCF_000517525.1 Limulus polyphemus
AGTAACAAAGAGAAACTTTTTATGTTGATATTTGGTATGAATCAATTCCTTCAGAAGCCCTCCGGTAGCACAGCGGTATGTCTTTGGATTTACAGTGCTAAAAACCGGGTTTCGACACCCGTGGAGGGCAGAGCACAGATAGCCCATTGTGTAGCTTTGTGCTTAACTTCAAACAAACATAAAACCTGAAAGAAATTGGTTGGGTTTATTTTGAATTTCGCGCAAAGCTAGACGAGGACTATCTGCACTAGCCGTCCCTAATTTAGCATTGAAAGACTAGAGGAAAGGTAGCTAGTCATCACCACCCATTG
>NW_013857895.1:0-347 GCF_000517525.1 Limulus polyphemus
AGGTTATGTATTATCAACATATAATATAATAATATACAGCTGATATTCCACAGGTTATGTATTATCAACATATAATATAATAATATACAGCTGATATTATAGGGTTAATGGATTGTCAACAATTAACATAATAATATACAGCTGATATTACATGGTTAATTTATTATCAACACTTAACATAATAATATACAGGTGATATTTCACAGTTAATGTATTGTCAACACTTAAAATAATAATATACAGCTCATATTACATGGTTAATGTATTGTCAACACTTAACATAATAATATACAGCTGATATTCCACACTTAATGTACTGTCAACATTTAACATAATTATATACAGCT
>NW_013857896.1:0-347 GCF_000517525.1 Limulus polyphemus
AGTACATGAAGCATGATAAGTGTTTGTCTTTGTTACTGAATACTTGAAGTATGATAAGTGTTTATCTTTGTTACTGAATACATGAAGTATGATAAGTGTTTATCTTTGTTACTGAATACATGAAGCATGATAAGTGTTTATCTTTGTTACTGAATACATGAAGTATGATAAGTTCTTGTCTTTGTTACTGAGTACATGAAGCATGGTAAGTGTTTATCTTTGTTACTGAATACATAAAGTATGATAACTGTTTATCTTTGTAACTGAATACATGAAGCATGATAAGTGTTTATCTTTGTTACTGAATACATGAAGTATGATAAGTGTTTATCTTTGTTACTGAATAC
>NW_013857897.1:0-347 GCF_000517525.1 Limulus polyphemus
AATCACTCGAGCTTTCAGGAACCTTCTAGATACTCATTACGTGTTATCAGGGTCACGTGACTTCCGCTGTCGTAACACTGCCCCTTCCTTAGTATTGTTTGTCCCGAACAATAACCACTTAAATTAAACCAATAGATAATTAACAATAACTGAATTAAATATATAGAATTAAAATTCCACAAAGTCTCTTAATTTTACGGGACATATTTCTTCCGGGTTGTTAATTGAACAAAACAACCGTACTCTAAGCCAACACCCGTGGGTGCCTAGATACCTTTTCTAAGTTTTGCAACAGTTCTGGTCATGTGACTTCTTTGTTCAATACTGTATATATATATCCGTGTCAG
>NW_013857898.1:0-346 GCF_000517525.1 Limulus polyphemus
GAGCATTTGTGATAATGGACTCCAATAGTAGATGTTTATAACTTTGTAGCGTCAAATAAATATTTGTGGTCACGGACTCCAATAGTAGATATTCGTAAGTTTGTAGTGTCAAATGAGCATTTGTGATCATAGACTCAAATAGTAAATATTTATAAATCTATAGCATCAAATCAGTATTTGTAGTGATGGACTTCAATAGAACATATTTATAAATCTATAGCATCAAATCAGTATTTGTAGTGATGAACTTCAATAGAACATATTTATAAATCTATAGCATCAAATCAGTATTTGTAGTGATGGACTTCAATAGAACATATTTATAAGTCTGTAGAATCCAATGTGC
>NW_013857899.1:0-347 GCF_000517525.1 Limulus polyphemus
AAATAGGTTAGTTATGGTATGTACCAGCAGCATAGATGCAACTTCAGTATGGGTGACTTGATTCACACCTGACACTCCAACAAGTTGTTGCATTAACACATAAATTAGAGGAGACATGGGGTAAGCAAGAGTGCATGGAAGACATCACTAAAGTGAGTCTCTATATCACAGACAAACCCTTAGTGGAGGAGGATACCACCTATAGTTACACTGACTCAACCAACAAGAGAGAATGAGTCTTATCTAATAATCTATTCAAGAGAGTTAACCCTAATTTTTTATACTATAGATAGTAATGCACTTAATAATTTTTATTCAATTAAATAATTCACCAAAGAATATAGATT
>NW_013857900.1:0-347 GCF_000517525.1 Limulus polyphemus
ATTGTTATAACGGTCTTTTAGTCTTCCGTCCTCTAAATTTTGTTGACATTTATTTGGGTCCTTTTAGTCAGTTTTCCAATATATTTTGACGACTGTTATACACTGTCTTTTAGTCTTCCTTCTTCCAGATTTTGTTGACATTGATAAGGTTCCTTTTAGTTCGTTTTACACTAGATTTTGTTGACTTTGAAAACATGTTTTTACTTTACGTCCACTCGATTTTGTCGACTTTCATAACAGTGTTTTTAGGCCTTATTAGACTAGATATTTTCGACTTTGATAGCTGTATTTTTATTGTTTCTTACGCTATATTTTAATGACTTTCATAATGGTTTTTTTAATCCTTC
>NW_013857901.1:0-611 GCF_000517525.1 Limulus polyphemus
CACGTGACGCAACGTTTCTAGAATTATCATGTACTTTCGGGAATGCTCTAGTAATTGCTCGATGTAGGGTGGGCTGGTATATAAAAGATGGGAATGTAATGTGTAACTATCTATCAATATAACTTAACCGATACACTGAACTTCAACAATCGCGCTAAACAAACGCTATAGCAACGAACGTCAATAATACTCTGACCGCAGATCAATTACTCGGAAAGAATAAACCAGTTTTATTAAGTAAACGAAACTTTAACGACACAAGTCTTGGAACGAAGTTACGGAAAATTAATTAACACACGGAGACGTAACAAAACATTATAAGCCTTATGTAGTGGTTTGTAATTGTATTGGCTGATTTTAAATCATGTCTTACACCAACTAATGTACTAGACTTTAGGTCTAATTGCAGTTATAACTTTATTTCTAGACCCTAGGCCCATCATCATACAAATTGTAGCCTATATTATAGGCATACTTAGACCTATACTAACTATTAAACTAGGCATTGCACTAGGACAGATCTAATGACTAAGTTAATAGATCTAGATGTAACATTAGGCCTAAAAGTTAGGCCTAATAAATCTAAATCAAGTGTTATGTCTCCGTTTGTT
>NW_013857902.1:0-347 GCF_000517525.1 Limulus polyphemus
AAGGTACATGTATTTGACCGGTAGTAATTAATTAATATTAAGTTTGAAAAACTAACTCTGCTCCAGACAACACAACAGTTATTTATTTAACATGTAGAATATATCAATTAAACTAATTAAACTTATATACATGTTGATTTTTCGAAATGGTAGAAACATTACAAAATATATCATTTTATATTTTGTATTACTTTCTTGTGCACGTGCCTTGTATTACTTTCCTGTGCACGTGCCTTTGTAATGTAATTTGGTAGATTTTTTTTTTGATTTGATGTGAACTGCGTCCGTGATTTTATAAACTATAAACAGCGTTATCTCTGTTCTCACTTTAATAAAATAATAATAAT
>NW_013857903.1:0-347 GCF_000517525.1 Limulus polyphemus
CTCAGGAATAATCCAGCTTTTTAGTATTATAAGCCCTCAGATTACTGCTGAACCAAAAGTGGGTGGAAGTAATAGGATTGAACTGGTTTGTCTGTGTTAATGCTCAGGCAGAATCCAGCTTTTTTAGCATTATAAGCCCTCAGATTACTACCACAAGTGGGTGGAAGTAACAGGAATGAACTGATTGGTCTGTGTTAATGCTCAGGAAGAATCCAGCTTTTTAGTATTATAAGCCCTCATATTACTACCACAGGTGGGTGGAAGTAACAGGAATGAACTGATTGGTCTGTATTAATGCTCAGGAAGAATCCAGCTTTTTAGTATTATAAGCCCTCAAATTACTACCA
>NW_013857904.1:0-347 GCF_000517525.1 Limulus polyphemus
TAGCACAGAGACCACAGAATGTCATGGAAAGAGTTGGGGCTCGTTGCAGCACAGAGACCCCAGATTGTCATGGAAAAAGGTTGGGGCTCATAGTAGCACAGATACACTAGATTGTCATGGAAAAAGTTGGGGCTCATTGTAGTACACCGACCTCCAGATTGTCATGGAAAGAGTTGGGCTTTGCGGCAGTACAGAAAACCCCAGATTGTCATGGAAAGAGTTGGGTTTTATTGCAGTACAGAAAACCCCAGACTGTTATAGAAAGAGTTGGGTTTTATTGCAGTACAGAAAACCCCAGATTGTCATGGAAAGAGTTGGGTTTTATTGCAGTACAGAAAACCCCAGAC
>NW_013857905.1:0-343 GCF_000517525.1 Limulus polyphemus
AAAAACGAACATGTGGTGGCCAACTTCAGTAGGGTTTTGAGTAGACCAGAGAGGAACTACTGTGTAACACGGAGGGAACTCCTTGCTATAGTAAAGAGTCTGACATATTTCCATCCTTACCTCTATGGTGCCAGGTTTACCATCAAGACAGACCATGCTGTGTTACACTGGTTAAGATCATTAAAGAACCCAGAGGGACAATTGGCACATTGGATCAGAAAGATAGACCAGTATAATTATGATATTGAATACAGAAAAGGAAAATCTCATGGAAATGCCGATGGACTGAGCCGAAGACTCTGCAAAAATGACTGCAGACATTGCTGCAAAAGAGAGGTTGAGC